>NC_068427.1:49979650-50022150 GCF_023373465.1 Oncorhynchus keta
CTGGGGGGGAACTAGAGCAGTGTCAGTATAGAATACTGGGGGAGAACTAGAGCAGTGTCAGTATAGAATACTGGGGAGGAACTAGAGCAGTGTCAGTATAGAATACTGGGGAGGAACTAGAGCAGTGTCAGTATAGAATACTGGGGAGGAACTAGAGCAGTGTCAGTATAGAATACTGGGGGAGGAACTAGAGCAGTGTCAGTATAGAATACTGGGGAGGAACTAGAGCAGTGTCAGTATAGAATACTGGGGAGGAACTAGAGCAGTGTCAGTATAGAATACTGGGGAGGAACTAGAGCAGTGTCAGTATAGAATACTGGGGAGGAACTAGAGCAGTGTCAGTATAGAATACTGGGGAGGAACTAGAGCAGTGTCAGTATAGAATACTGGGGAGGAACTAGAGCAGTGTCAGTATAGAATACTGGGGAGGAACTAGAGCAGTGTCAGTATAGAATACTGGGGGGAACTAGAGCAGTGTCAGTATAGAATACTGGGGAGGAACTAGAGCAGTGTCAGTATAGAATACTGGGGAGGAACTAGAGCAGTGTCAGTATAGAATACTGGGGGAGGAACTCGAGCAGTGTCAGTATAGAATACTGGTGGAGGAACTAGAGCAGTGTCAGTATAGAATACTGGGGGAGGAACTAGAGCAGTGTCAGTATAGAATACTGGGGGAGGAACTAGAGCAGTGTCAGTATAGAATACTGGGGGAGGAACTAGAGCAGTGTCAGTATAGAATACTGGTGAGGAGGGGACTAGAGCAGTGTCAGTATAGAATTCTGGGGGTGTTGAACAGTGATGGAACTGGGGTGTGGAACAGTGATGGACTACTGGGGGTGTGGAACAGTGATGGAATACTGGGGGTGTAGAACAGTGATGGATAGAATACTGGGGGTGTAGAACAGTGATGGATTACTGGGGAGTGGAACAGTGATGGACTGTGGGGGTGTAGAACAGTGATGGAACTGGGGCAGTGTCAGTGATGGACTACTGGGGAGGAACTAGAACAGTGATGAACTACTGGGGGGTAGAACAGTGATGATTACTGGGGGTGTGTAACAGTGATGGATTACTGGGGGTAGAACAGTGATGGACTACTGGGGTGTAGAACAGTGATGGACTACTGGGGTGTTGAACAGTGATGGATTACTGGGGGTGTAGAACAGTGATGGACTACTGGGGGTGGAACAGTTATGGATTACTGGGGGTGTAGAACAGTGATGGATTACTGGGGAGTGTAGAACAGTGTCAGTGATAGAATACTGGGGTGTAGAACAGTGATGGACTACTGGGGGTGTAGAACAGTGATGGACTACTGGGGTGTTGAACAGTGATGGATTACTGGGGGTGTAGAACAGTGATGGACTACTGGGGGTGTTGAACAGTGATGGATTACTGGGGGTGTAGAACAGTGATGGACTACTGGGGGTGTTGAACAGTGATGGATTACTGGGGGTGTAGAACAGTGATGGATTACTGGGGTGTAGAACAGTGATGGATTACTGGGGGTGTGGAACAGTGATGGATTACTGGGGGTGTAGAACAGTGATGGATTACTGGGGGTGTGGAACAGTGATGGACTACTGGGGTGTAGAACAGTGATGGATTACTGGGGGTGTGGAACAGTGATGGATTACTGGGGGTGTAGAAAAGTGATGGACTACTGGGGGTGTAGAACAGTGATGGACTACTGGGGGTGTTGAACAGTGATGGATTACTGGGGGTGTAGAACAGTGATGGACTACTGGGGGTGTAGAACAGTGATGGATTACTGGGGTTGTAGAACAGTGATGGACTACTGGGGGTGTAGAACAGTGATGGATTACTGGGGGTGTGGAACAGTGATGGACTACTGGGGGTGTAGAACAGTGATGGATTACTGGGGTTGTGGAACAGTGATGGACTACTGGGGGTGTTGAACAGTGATGGATTACTGGGGGTGTGGAACAGTGATGGACTACTGGGGGTGTTGAACAGTGATGGACTACTGGGGGTGTAGAACAGTGATGGATTACTGGGGTTGTGGAACAGTGATGGACTACTGGGGGTGTTGAACAGTGATGGATTACTGGGGTTGTGGAACAGTGATGGACTACTGGGGGTGTAGAACAGTGATGGATTACTGGGGGTGTGGAACAGTGATGGATTACTGGGGGTGTAGAACAGTGATGGATTACTGGGGGTGTAGAACAGTGATGGACTACTGGGGGTGTTGAACAGTGATGGATTACTGGGGGTGTAGAACAGTGATGGACTACTGGGGGTGTAGAACAGTGATGGATTACTGGGGTTGTGGAACAGTGATGGACTACTGGGGGTGTTGAACAGTGATGGATTACTGGGGTTGTGGAACAGTGATGGACTACTGGGGGTGTAGAACAGTGATGGATTACTGGGGTGTGGAAACAGTGATGGATTACTGGGGTGTAGAACAGTGATGGATTACTGGGGGTGTAGAACAGTGATGGACTACTGGGGGTGTTGAACAGTGATGGATTACTGGGGGTGTAGAACAGTGATGGACTACTGGGGGTGTAGAACAGTGATGGATTACTGGGGGTGTGGAACAGTGATGGACTACTGGGGGTGTAGAACAGTGATGGATTACTGGGGTTGTGGAACAGTGATGGACTACTGGGGTGTTGAACAGTGATGGATTACTGGGGGTGTGGAACAGTGATGGACTACTGGGGTGTTGAACAGTGATGGACTACTGGGGGTGTAGAACAGTGATGGATTACTGGGGTTGTGGAACAGTGATGGACTACTGGGGTGTTGAACAGTGATGGATTACTGGGGTTGTGGAACAGTGATGGACTACTGGGGGTGTTGAACAGTGATGGACTACTGGGGGTGTTGAACAGTGATGGATTACTGGGGGTGTGGAACAGTGATGGATTACTGGGGGTGTAGAACAGTGATGGACTACTGGGGGTGTTGAACAGTGATGGACTACTGGGGGTGTAGAACAGTGATGGACTACTGGGGGTGTTGAACAGTGATGGATTACTGGGGGTGTAGAACAGTGATGGACTACTGGGGGTGTTGAACAGTGATGGATTACTGGGGGTGTAGAACAGTGATGGATTACTGGGGGTGTAGAACAGTGATGGATTACTGGGGGTGTAGAACAGTGATGGACTACTGGGGGTGTAGAACAGTGATGGATTACTGGGGGTGTTGAACAGTGATGGATTACTGGGGGTGTAGAACAGTGATGGACTACTGGGGGTGTTGAACAGTGATGGATTACTGGGGGTGTAGAACAGTGATGGACTACTGGGGGTGTTGAACAGTGATGGATTACTGGGGGTGTAGAACAGTGATGGACTACTGGGGGTGTAGAACAGTGATGGATTACTGGGGGTGTGGAACAGTGATGGATTACTGGGGGTGTAGAACAGTGATGGATTACTGGGGGTGTGGAACAGTGATGGACTACTGGGGGTGTAGAACAGTGATGGATTACTGGGGGTGTGGAACAGTGATGGATTACTGGGGGTGTAGAACAGTGATGGACTACTGGGGGTGTAGAACAGTGATGGACTACTGGGGGTGTTGAACAGTGATGGATTACTGGGGGTGTAGAACAGTGATGGACTACTGGGGGTGTAGAACAGTGATGGATTACTGGGGGTGTAGAACAGTGATGGACTACTGGGGGTGTAGAACAGTGATGGATTACTGGGGGTGTGGAACAGTGATGGATTACTGGGGGTGTAGAACAGTGATGGACTACTGGGGTGTGGAACAGTGATGGACTACTGGGGGTGTTGAACAGTGATGGATTACTGGGGTGTGGAACAGTGATGGACTACTGGGGGTGTTGAACAGTGATGGACTACTGGGGGTGTAGAACAGTGATGGATTACTGGGGTTGTGGAACAGTGATGGACTACTGGGGGTGTTGAACAGTGATGGATTACTGGGGTTGTGGAACAGTGATGGACTACTGGGGGTGTAGAACAGTGATGGATTACTGGGGTGTGAACAGTGATGGATTACTGGGGGTGTAGAACAGTGATGGACTTACTGGGGGTGTAGAACAGTGATGGATTACTGGGGGTGTGAACAGTGATGGATTACTGGGGGTGTAGAACAGTGATGGACTACTGGGGGTGTAGAACAGTGATGGATTACTGGGGGTGTGGAACAGTGATGGACTACTGGGGGTGTTGAACAGTGATGGATTACTGGGGTTGTGGAACAGTGATGGACTACTGGGGGTGTAGAACAGTGATGGATTACTGGGGGTGTGGAACAGTGATGGATTACTGGGGGTGTAGAACAGTGATGGACTACTGGGGTGTAGAACAGTGATGGACTACTGGGGGTGTTGAACAGTGATGGATTACTGGGGGTGTAGAACAGTGATGGACTACTGGGGGTGTAGAACAGTGATGGATTACTGGGGTGTGAACAGTGATGGACTACTGGGGGTGTAGAACAGTGATGGATTACTGGGGTTGTGGAACAGTGATGGACTACTGGGGGTGTTGAACAGTGATGGATTACTGGGGGTGTGGAACAGTGATGGACTACTGGGGGTGTTGAACAGTGATGGACTACTGGGGGTGTAGAACAGTGATGGATTACTGGGGTTGTGGAACAGTGATGGACTACTGGGGGTGTTGAACAGTGATGGATTACTGGGGTTGTGGAACAGTGATGGACTACTGGGGGTGTTGAACAGTGATGGACTACTGGGGGTGTTGAACAGTGATGGATTACTGGGGGTGTGGAACAGTGATGGATTACTGGGGGTGTAGAACAGTGATGGACTACTGGGGGTGTTGAACAGTGATGGACTACTGGGGGTGTAGAACAGTGATGGACTACTGGGGGTGTGGAACAGTGATGGATTACTGGGGTGTAGAACAGTGATGGACTACTGGGGTGTTGAACAGTGATGGATTACTGGGGGTGTAGAACAGTGATGGACTTACTGGGGTGTTGAACAGTGATGGATTACTGGGGGTGTAGAACAGTGATGGACTACTGGGGGTGTTGAACAGTGATGGATTACTGGGGGTGTGGAACAGTGATGGATTACTGGGGGTGTAGAACAGTGATGGACTACTGGGGGTGTTGAACAGTGATGGATTACTGGGGGTGTGGAACAGTGATGGATTACTGGGGGTGTAGAACAGTGATGGACTACTGGGGGTGTGGAACAGTGATGGATTACTGGGGGTGTAGAACAGTGATGGACTACTGGGGGTGTGGAACAGTGATGGATTACTGGGGGTGTAGAACAGTGATGGATTACTGGGGGTGTGGAACAGTGATGGACTACTGGGGGTGTAGAACAGTGATGGATTACTGGGGGTGTTGAACAGTGATGGATTACTGGGGGTGTGGAACAGTGATGGATTACTGGGGGTGTAGAACAGTGATGGATTACTGGGGGTGTGGAACAGTGATGGATTACTGGGGGTGTTGAACAGTGATGGATTACTGGGGGTGTTGAACAGTGATGGATTACTGGGGGTGTGGAACAGTGATGGATTACTGGGGGTGTAGAACAGTGATGGACTACTGGGGGTGTAGAACAGTGATGGATTACTGGGGGTGTGGAACAGTGATGGATTACTGGGGGTGTTGAACAGTGATGGATTACTGGGGGTGTAGAACAGTGATGGATTACTGGGGGTGTGGAACAGTGATGGATTACTGGGGGTGTAGAACAGTGATGGATTACTGGGGTGTAGAACAGTGATGGATTACTGGGGGTGTTGAACAGTGATGGATTACTGGGGGTGTAGAACAGTGATGGACTACTGGGGGTGTAGAACAGTGATGGACTACTGGGGGTGTAGAACAGTGATGGATTACTGGGGGTGTAGAACAGTGATGGATTACTGGGGGTGTAGAACAGTGATGGATTACTGGGGTGTAGAACAGTGATGGATTACTGGGGGTGTGAACAGTGATGGATTACTGGGGTGTAGAACAGTGATGGATTACTGGGGGTGTAGAACAGTGATGGATTACTGGGGGTGTAGAACAGTGATGGACTACTGGGGGTGTAGAACAGTGATGGATTACTGGGGGTGTAGAACAGTGATGGATTACTGGGGGTGTAGAACAGTGATGGATTACTGGGGGTGTAGAACAGTGATGGACTACTGGGGTGTAGAACAGTGATGGATACTGGGGGTGTAGAACAGTGATGGATTACTGGGGGTGTAGAACAGTGATGGATTACTGGGGGTGTAGAACAGTGATGGACTACTGGGGGTGTAGAACAGTGATGGACTACTGGGGGTGTAGAACAGTGATGGATTACTGGGGTGTAGAACAGTGATGGACTACTGGGGGTGTGAACAGTGATGGATTACTGGGGTGTAGAACAGTGATGGACTACTGGGGGTGTAGAACAGTGATGGACTACTGGGGGTGTAGAACAGTGATGGATTACTGGGGGTGTGAACAGTGATGGACTACTGGGGGTGTAGAACAGTGATGGACTACTGGGGGTGTAGAACAGTGATGGATTACTGGGGGTGTGTAACAGTGATGGATTACTGGGGGTGTAGAACAGTGATGGACTACTGGGGGTGTAGAACAGTGATGGACTTACTGGGGGTGTTGAACAGTGATGGATTACTGGGGGTGTAGAACAGTGATGGACTACTGGGGGTGTAGAACAGTGATGGATTACTGGGGTGTAGAACAGTGATGGATTACTGGGGGTGTAGAACAGTGATGGATTACTGGGGTGTAGAACAGTGATGGACTACTGGGGGTGTAGAACAGTGATGGACTACTGGGGGTGTTGAACAGTGATGGATTACTGGGGGTGTAGAACAGTGATGGACTACTGGGGGTGTAGAACAGTGATGGATTACTGGGGGTGTAGAACAGTGATGGACTACTGGGGGTGTAGAACAGTGATGGATTACTGGGGGTGTAGAACAGTGATGGATTACTGGGGGTGTAGAACAGTGATGGACTACTGGGGGTGTAGAACAGTGATGGACTACTGGGGGTGTAGAACAGTGATGGATTACTGGGGGTGTAGAACAGTGATGGACTACTGGGGGTGTAGAACAGTGATGGATTACTGGGGGTGTAGAACAGTGATGGACTACTGGGGGTGTAGAACAGTGATGGATTACTGGGGGTGTAGAACAGTGATGGACTACTGGGGGTGTAGAACAGTGATGGATTACTGGGGTGTAGAACAGTGATGGACTACTGGGGGTGTAGAACAGTGATGGATTACTGGGGGTGGAACAGTGATGGACTACTGGGGGTGTAGAACAGTGATGGATTACTGGGGGTGTAGAACAGTGATGGACTACTGGGGGTGTAGAACAGTGATGGACTACTGGGGGTGTGGAACAGTGATGGACTACTGGGGGTGTTGAACAGTGATGGACTACTGGGGGTGTAGAACAGTGATGGATTACTGGGGGTGTGGAACAGTGATGGACTACTGGGGGTGTTGAACAGTGATGGATTACTGGGGTTGTGGAACAGTGATGGACTACTGGGGGTGTAGAACAGTGATGGATTACTGGGGGTGTGGAACAGTGATGGATTACTGGGGGTGTAGAACAGTGATGGACTACTGGGGGTGTAGAACAGTGATGGACTACTGGGGGTGTTGAACAGTGATGGATTACTGGGGGTGTAGAACAGTGATGGACTTACTGGGGGTGTAGAACAGTGATGGATTACTGGGGTGTGGAACAGTGATGGACTACTGGGGGTGTTGAACAGTGATGGACTACTGGGGTGTGGAACAGTGATGGACTACTGGGGGTGTAGAACAGTGATGGATTACTGGGGGTGTGGAACAGTGATGGATTACTGGGGGTGTAGAACAGTGATGGACTACTGGGGGTGTAGAACAGTGATGGACTACTGGGGGTGTAGAACAGTGATGGATTACTGGGGGTGTAGAACAGTGATGGACTACTGGGGGTGTAGAACAGTGATGGATTACTGGGGGTGTGGAACAGTGATGGACTACTGGGGGTGTAGAACAGTGATGGATTACTGGGGTTGTGGAACAGTGATGGACTACTGGGGGTGTTGAACAGTGATGGATTACTGGGGGTGTGGAACAGTGATGGACTACTGGGGGTGTTGAACAGTGATGGACTACTGGGGGTGTAGAACAGTGATGGACTACTGGGGTGTAGAACAGTGATGGACTACTGGGGGTGTTGAACAGTGATGGACTACTGGGGGTGTGGAACAGTGATGGACTACTGGGGGTGTTGAACAGTGATGGACTACTGGGGTGTTGAACAGTGATGGATTACTGGGGGTGTAGAACAGTGATGGACTACTGGGGTGTAGAACAGTGATGGACTACTGGGGGTGTAGAACAGTGATGGACTACTGGGGTGTAGAACAGTGATGGACTACTGGGGGTGTGGAACAGTGATGGATTACTGGGGTGTAGAACAGTGATGGACTACTGGGGGTGTTGAACAGTGATGGATTACTGGGGGTGTAGAACAGTGATGGACTACTGGGGGTGTTGAACAGTGATGGATTACTGGGGGTGTAGAACAGTGATGGACTACTGGGGTGTTGAACAGTGATGGACTACTGGGGGTGTGGAACAGTGATGGACTACTGGGGGTGTAGAACAGTGATGGACTACTGGGGGTGTTGAACAGTGATGGATTACTGGGGGTGTGAACAGTGATGGATTACTGGGGGTGTAGAACAGTGATGGACTACTGGGGGTGTGGAACAGTGATGGATTACTGGGGGTGTAGAACAGTGATGGACTACTGGGGGTGTGGAACAGTGATGGATTACTGGGTGTGTAAACAGTGATGGACTACTGGGGGTGTTGAACAGTGATGGACTACTGGGGGTGTAGAACAGTGATGGACTACTGGGGGTGTTGAACAGTGATGGACTACTGGGGGTGTGGAACAGTGATGGACTACTGGGGTGTAGAACAGTGATGGACTACTGGGGGTGTGGAACAGTGATGGATTACTGGGGGTGTTGAACAGTGATGGACTACTGGGGGTGTTGAACAGTGATGGACTACTGGGGGTGTGAACAGTGATGGACTACTGGGGTGTTGAACAGTGATGGACTACTGGGGTGTTGAACAGTGATGGACTACTGGGGGTGTGGAACAGTGATGGACTACTGGGGGTGTTGAACAGTGATGGATTACTGGGGGTGTTGAACAGTGATGGACTACTGGGGGTGTGGAACAGTGATGGACTACTGGGGGTGTAGAACAGTGATGGACTACTGGGGGTGTGAACAGTGATGGACTACTGGGGGTGTGAACAGTGATGGACTACTGGGGGTGTTGAACAGTGATGGACTACTGGGGGTGTGGAACAGTGATGGATTACTGGGGGTGTAGAACAGTGATGGACTACTGGGGGTGTAGAACAGTGATGGACTACTGGGGGTGTTGAACAGTGATGGACTACTGGGGGTGTAGAACAGTGATGGATTACTGGGGTGTGGAACAGTGATGGACTACTGGGGGTGTGGAACAGTGATGGACTACTGGGGGTGTTGAACAGTGATGGACTACTGGGGGTGTTGAACAGTGATGGACTACTGGGGGTGTGGAACAGTGATGGACTACTGGGGGTGTAGAACAGTGATGGACTACTGGGGGTGTAGAACAGTGATGGACTACTGGGGGTGTAGAACAGTGATGGACTACTGGGGGTGTAGAACAGTGATGGACTACTGGGGGTGTAGAACAGTGATGGACTACTGGGGGTGTTGAACAGTGATGGACTACTGGGGGTGTGGAACAGTGATGGATTACTGGGGGTGTAGAACAGTGATGGACTACTGGGGGTGTAGAACAGTGATGGACTACTGGGGGTGTAGAACAGTGATGGACTACTGGGGGTGTAGAACAGTGATGGACTACTGGGGGTGTAGAACAGTGATGGACTACTGGGGGTGTTGAACAGTGATGGATTACTGGGGGTGTAGAACAGTGATGGACTACTGGGGGTGTAGAACAGTGATGGACTACTGGGGGTGTTGAACAGTGATGGATTACTGGGGGTGTAGAACAGTGATGGATTACTGGGGGTGTAGAACAGTGATGGACTACTGGGGGTGTAGAACAGTGATGGACTACTGGGGGTGTTGAACAGTGATGGATTACTGGGGGTGTTGAACAGTGATGGACTACTGGGGGTGTGGAACAGTGATGGATTACTGGGGCTGTAGAACAGTGATGGACTACTGGGGGTGTGGAACAGTGATGGATTACTGGGGGTGTGGAACAGTGATGGATTACTGGGGGTGTTGAACAGTGATGGATTACTGGGGGTGTTGAACAGTGATGGATTACTGGGGGTGTGGAACAGTGATGGATTACTGGGGGTGTAGAACAGTGATGGACTACTGGGGGTGTAGAACAGTGATGGACTACTGGGGGTGTTGAACAGTGATGGATTACTGGGGGTGTAGAACAGTGATGGATTACTGGGGGTGTAGAACAGTGATGGATTACTGGGGGTGTAGAACAGTGATGGATTACTGGGGGTGTAGAACAGTGATGGATTACTGGGGGTGTAGAACAGTGATGGATTACTGGGGGTGTAGAACAGTGATGGATTACTGGGGGTGTAGAACAGTGATGGACTACTGGGGGTGTAGAACAGTGATGGACTACTGGGGGTGTAGAACAGTGATGGATTACTGGGGGTGTAGAACAGTGATGGACTACTGGGGGTGTAGAACAGTGATGGATTACTGGGGGTGTAGAACAGTGATGGATTACTGGGGGTGTAGAACAGTGATGGACTACTGGGGGTGTAGAACAGTGATGGACTACTGGGGGTGTAGAACAGTGATGGATTACTGGGGTGTAGAACAGTGATGGACTACTGGGGGTGTAGAACAGTGATGGATTACTGGGGGTGTAGAACAGTGATGGATTACTGGGGGTGTGGAACAGTGATGGACTACTGGGGGTGTAGAACAGTGATGGACTACTGGGGGTGTAGAACAGTGATGGATTACTGGGGGTGTAGAACAGTGATGGATTACTGGGGGTGTAGAACAGTGATGGATTACTGGGGTGTAGAACAGTGATGGACTACTGGGGGTGTAGAACAGTGATGGACTACTGGGGGTGTGGAACAGTGATGGATTACTGGGGGTGTAGAACAGTGATGGATTACTGGGGGTGTAGAACAGTGATGGACTACTGGGGTGTAGAACAGTGATGGATTACTGGGGGTGTGGAACAGTGATGGACTACTGGGGGTGTAGAACAGTGATGGACTACTGGGGGTGTAGAACAGTGATGGATTACTGGGGGTGTAGAACAGTGATGGACTACTGGGGGTGTAGAACAGTGATGGACTACTGGGGGTGTTGAACAGTGATGGACTACTGGGGGTGTTGAACAGTGATGGACTTACTGGGGGTGTAGAACAGTGATGGATTACTGGGGGTGTAGAACAGTGATGGACTACTGGGGGTGTAGAACAGTGATGGACTACTGGGGGTGTAGAACAGTGATGGATTACTGGGGGTGTAGAACAGTGATGGATTACTGGGGGTGTAGAACAGTGATGGATTACTGGGGTGTAGAACAGTGATGGATTACTGGGGGTGTAGAACAGTGATGGATTACTGGGGGTGTAGAACAGTGATGGATTACTGGGGGTGTAGAACAGTGATGGATTACTGGGGGTGTAGAACAGTGATGGATTACTGGGGGTGTAGAACAGTGATGGACTACTGGGGGTGTAGAACAGTGATGGATTACTGGGGGTGTAGAACAGTGATGGATTACTGGGGGTGTAGAACAGTGATGGACTACTGGGGGTGTAGAACAGTGATGGACTACTGGGGTGTAGAACAGTGATGGACTACTGGGGGTGTAGAACAGTGATGGACTACTGGGGGTGTAGAACAGTGATGGACTACTGGGGGTGTAGAACAGTGATGGATTACTGGGGGTGTAGAACAGTGATGGACTACTGGGGGTGTAGAACAGTGATGGACTACTGGGGTGTAGAACAGTGATGGACTACTGGGGGTGTAGAACAGTGATGGACTACTGGGGGTGTAGAACAGTGATGGACTACTGGGGGTGTAGAACAGTGATGGACTACTGGGGGTGTAGAACAGTGATGGACTACTGGGGGTGTAGAACAGTGATGGATTACTGGGGGTGTAGAACAGTGATGGACTACTGGGGGTGTAGAACAGTGATGGACTACTGGGGGTGTAGAACAGTGATGGATTACTGGGGGTGTAGAACAGTGATGGACTACTGGGGGTGTAGAACAGTGATGGATTACTGGGGGTGTAGAACAGTGATGGACTACTGGGGGTGTAGAACAGTGATGGACTACTGGGGGTGTAGAACAGTGATGGACTACTGGGGTGTAGAACAGTGATGGACTACTGGGGGTGTAGAACAGTGATGGACTACTGGGGGTGTAGAACAGTGATGGACTACTGGGGGTGTAGAACAGTGATGGACTACTGGGGGTGTAGAACAGTGATGGATTACTGGGGGTGTAGAACAGTGATGGACTACTGGGGGTGTAGAACAGTGATGGATTACTGGGGGTGTGAACAGTGATGGACTACTGGGGGTGTAGAACAGTGATGGACTACTGGGGGTGTAGAACAGTGATGGACTACTGGGGGTGTAGAACAGTGATGGATTACTGGGGGTGTAGAACAGTGATGGACTACTGGGGGTGTAGAACAGTGATGGACTACTGGGGGTGTAGAACAGTGATGGACTACTGGGGGTGTAGAACAGTGATGGATTACTGGGGGTGTAGAACAGTGATGGACTACTGGGGGTGTAGAACAGTGATGGACTACTGGGGGTGTAGAACAGTGATGGACTACTGGGGGTGTAGAACAGTGATGGATTACTGGGGGTGTGAACAGTGATGGACTACTGGGGGTGTAGAACAGTGATGGACTACTGGGGTGTAGAACAGTGATGGACTACTGGGGGTGTAGAACAGTGATGGACTACTGGGGGTGTAGAACAGTGATGGACTACTGGGGTGTAGAACAGTGATGGACTACTGGGGGTGTAGAACAGTGATGGATTACTGGGGGTGTAGAACAGTGATGGACTACTGGGGGTGTAGAACAGTGATGGACTACTGGGGGTGTAGAACAGTGATGGACTACTGGGGGTGTAGAACAGTGATGGACTACTGGGGGTGTAGAACAGTGATGGACTACTGGGGGTGTAGAACAGTGATGGACTACTGGGGGTGTGAACAGTGATGGACTACTGGGGGTGTAGAACAGTGATGGACTACTGGGGGTGTAGAACAGTGATGGATTACTGGGGGTGTAGAACAGTGATGGACTACTGGGGGTGTAGAACAGTGATGGACTACTGGGGGTGTAGAACAGTGATGGACTACTGGGGGTGTAGAACAGTGATGGACTACTGGGGGTGTAGAACAGTGATGGACTACTGGGGGTGTAGAACAGTGATGGACTACTGGGGGTGTAGAACAGTGATGGACTACTGGGGGTGTAGAACAGTGATGGACTACTGGGGGTGTAGAACAGTGATGGACTACTGGGGTGTAGAACAGTGATGGACTACTGGGGGTGTAGAACAGTGATGGACTACTGGGGGTGTAGAACAGTGATGGACTACTGGGGGTGTAGAACAGTGATGGACTACTGGGGGTGTAGAACAGTGATGGACTACTGGGGGTGTAGAACAGTGATGGACTACTGGGGGTGTAGAACAGTGATGGACTACTGGGGGTGTAGAACAGTGATGGACTACTGGGGGTGTAGAACAGTGATGGACTACTGGGGGTGTAGAACAGTGATGGACTACTGGGGGTGTAGAACAGTGATGGACTACTGGGGGTGTAGAACAGTGATGGACTACTGGGGGTGTAGAACAGTGATGGACTACTGGGGGTGTAGAACAGTGATGGACTACTGGGGGTGTAGAACAGTGATGGACTACTGGGGGTGTAGAACAGTGATGGACTACTGGGGGTGTAGAACAGTGATGGACTACTGGGGGTGTAGAACAGTGATGGATTACTGGGGGTGTAGAACAGTGATGGACTACTGGGGGTGTAGAACAGTGATGGACTACTGGGGGTGTAGAACAGTGATGGACTACTGGGGGTGTGAACAGTGATGGACTACTGGGGGTGTAGAACAGTGATGGACTACTGGGGGTGTGAACAGTGATGGACTACTGGGGGTGTAGAACAGTGATGGACTACTGGGGGTGTAGAACAGTGATGGACTACTGGGGGTGTAGAACAGTGATGGACTACTGGGGGTGTGGAACAGTGATGGAACAGTGATGGACTACTGGGGGTGTAGAACAGTGATGGACTACTGGGGGTGTGGAACAGTGATGGATTACTGGGGGTGTGGAACAGTGATGGATTACTGGGGGTGTAGAACAGTGATGGATTACTGGGGGTGTGGAACAGTGATGGATTACTGGGGGTGTAGAACAGTGATGGATTACTGGGGGTGTAGAACAGTGATGGATTACTGGGGGTGTAGAACAGTGATGGATTACTGGGGGTGTAGAACAGTGATGGACTACTGGGGGTGTAGAACAGTGATGGACTACTGGGGGTGTAGAACAGTGATGGATTACTGGGGGTGTAGAACAGTTTGAGAAAAAAATAGGTTTATAAGTGATTTAATGTGCCATAAAAATTAGAGCAACTTGAAAATAATAAATTGTCTTAGTTTCCAAGTGGTGCTGAATGGTCTCTACAACTGGCAGATATAATTCTTCCATAGTGTTTCTGCAGGCGATAGATTGCTTGTTGTTCGGTGTGTGCTGGCCCGTATAATGCTAAATTAACTGACGAATGGGACCATCATTGTGTCGTAGAGACTGAGAGCAGTGCTTCTGTTAAATGGAGATATCTCATTTTGCCAAGTATCCCGTATTTTGGGGTAATGTTAGAGGTTATTAATATTTGTGTGGTTCCCATGACAATTCGTCATCAATCGGAACACCAAGAAAGCAGGTTGTACAGGCCTGATCAACAGGTATATTTTCAATATGTACTGCTATATAATCTGTATTCCAGTTATTTTCTTTGGATGAAATAATACAACTGAAAAAAAGTGACAATTTGTTCATTTTAAACTATTTTGAACTATTACATAGTTCATTATTAACAACATTAATAAGGTAAATGAAATCTGTGTGAGAGTAAAATATATATCAACATGTATTGTCAGCAAATAATATCTGGGAGAGCACTTTGGATGCATTGGGCTGATGTATATCAGTAGTAATAGTGGTCCAAGAATTGATCCCTGCGGGACACCATACTTCGTCTCCAGGGGGAGGGGGGGGGAGGGTGTATTTTCCTTTGAAAGTCACATATTCCATCCTATCCTTTAGGCAGCTGGAGAACCAAAGTAGAGATTGTTCAGTCACGCCAATAGTTTCAAGTTTTTTTGTCAGAAAATATTATGATCAACAGTATCAAATGCTTTTTCGAGAGATTCCCCCCAAAAAAATCTTTGTGATAATTTGCCGTATGTATTTCTTCAATTAAATAAGTAACAGTCATGTAGGTAGAGTGAGATTTTCTGAAGCTGATGTTTGTATAACAGACTTCATTTTGTTCATTTGTTGTTATATGCAAGCTTCTCTAAAATTGTTGAGATAGCCGTCTGGAATTGAGATCGGTCTGTAATTGGTAAAGTTTGCTGGATCATCAGCTTTTATGAATTGGAACAATTTAGACCATTTTCAGCTGATAAGGCACAATGCCCTTTGCAAATTATAAGAGGTATGATAATGAATTCAACCACTTATTTTAGCCAGTGTAGCATCCAATCTGTCGTGACCAGAGACAGTGTTGTTCAGAGATAATAAGATTACACTTACCTCATGACAGGACACGGGTCAATTTGAACTTTCTAGATTGAGCCAATTGGGAGTGGACTTTCATCAGTAGGCCCAGATTCTGTGAATAAAAAAACTGATTCAACTGGGTATAATCCTCGTCTAAAGATTAATTCCAAGAAACACATTCATTTACATTTTATTTGTATTTAACCAGGGAGGCCAGTTGAGAACAAGTTCTCATTTACAACTGAGACCTGGTCAAGATAAAGCAAAGCAGTGCGACACAAACAACAACAGAGTTACACATGGAATAAACAAGTGTACAGTCAATAACACAATAGAAAAGATCTATATACAGTGAAGAATAAAAACAATAAATTGATTGTATGCTGGTTGACTATAATATGGGAAGTTGATCAGAAATATCCATGCAAATGAAAAACCAGAAAATAATTTGTAAATATGTTATCAATCAAAGTTGTTACGTTTTTCTGTAATTCTAGTTGATTTTTTTTTTAAATCGCAGGATAAAAACAATGTGAATACATGATATCCCAAAATATATTTCAGTAAGATCCTGATTGGCTGATGCTATTAATATTGAAGTCTTCCATAGTATAGCAGTCCTTTCCCTCCCTGGTTACGATATCAAGTGCAGTCTGCCAAGCGGAGGTTGAATTATCGGTTATAGTAGTCAGGAGGTCTGTAAATTCACCCAATGATATCACTGGTTTCCACAAGCATAGATGTTCTCATTAATGTACAAAGAGACTCCTCCACAGCTTCGGCCTTGTCTACACCTGTACACGTGATTGTAGTTTTCAACGTGGTAGAGCTCTACATTATCTTTAGACAACTATGTCTCTGTAACTCCAACAATAGAAAAACTGTCATTAACGCAAGATAATCCAAGGATCAAGTTATGAAAAACTTAGCAAAATAGATAAAGCCAAATGTCTAAATGTATTTTCTGGTTGACTTGGCTGTGTGCTTAAGGTTGTTGCCCTGTTGGAAGGTGAACCTTCGCCCCAATCTGAGGTCCTGAGCGTTCTGGAGAAGGTTTTCAGCAAGGATCTCTCTGTACTTTGCTCTGTTCATCTTTTCTTTGACCCTGACTACTTTCTCAGTCCCTGCCGCTGAAAAACATCCCCACAGCATGACGCTGCCACCACCATGCTTCATCGTAGGGATGGTGCCAGGTTTCCTCCAGACGTGACGCTGCCACCACCATGCTTCATCGTAGAGATGGTGCCAGGTTTCGTCCAGACGTGACGCTGCCACCACCATGCTTCATCGTAGGGATGGTGCCAGGTTTCCTCCAGACGTGATGCTGCCACCACCATGCTTCATCGTAGGGATGGTGCCAGGTTTCCTCCAGACGTGACGCTTGGCGTTCAGGCCAAAGAGTTAAATCCTTGTTTCATCAGACCAGAGAATCTTGTTAATCATGGTTTGAGAGTCCTTTAGGTGTCTTTTGGCAAACTCCAAGTGGGCTGTCATGTGCATTTCCCTGAGGAGTGGCTTCCATCTGGCCACTCTACCATAAAGGCCTGATTGGTGGAGTGCTGCAGAGATGGTTGTCCTTTTGGAAGGTTTTCCCTTGTCTACAGAGGAACTCTGGAGCTCTGTCAGAGTGACCATTTGGGTACTTGGTCACCTCCCTGACCAAGGCCCTTCTACCCCGATTGCTCAGTTTGTCCGGTCGGCCAGCTTTAGGAAGAGTCTTGGTGTTTCCAAACTTCTTCCATTTAAGAATGATGGAGACCACTGTGTTCTTGGGGACCTTCAACGCTGCGTAAATGTTTTGGTTCCCTTTCCCAGATCTGTGCCTCGACACATTTCTGTCTCTGGGCTCTACTGACAAGTCCTTCGACCTCATGGCTTGGTTTTTGCTCTGTCATGCACTGTCAACTTTGGGACCTTATATAGACAGGTGTGTGCCTTTCCAAATCATGTCCAATCAATTGAATTTACCACAGGTAAAAAACCTCCAATCAAGTTGTAGAAACATCTCAAGGATAATCAATGGAAACAGGATGCACCTGAGCTCAATTTCAAGTCTCATAGCAAAGGGTCTGAATACTTATGTAAATAAGGTATTTCTGTCTTTGATTTTAATGCATTTGCAAACATTTCAAAAATTGTTTTCAATTGTGTATTTTCAATATTTTGTTTATATTTTTTCAATATTCTGAAATTAGTGTAAGAACATCCAAAATGCAACTATTTCTTTTCTCCAAAATGCACTTCACACAAAAATGGAATTATCATTATTTTCACATTTTCAGTGTGTTATTTCGACCTCCTTTTGTGGAAATATTTTTTTTTTAAACAGGAAAATCACGTTAAGATACAAATATGAAATATATGTCAACAATCCTTCCTCTAAAGGACCCTTCTATGAATTTTACATTTAGAGAAAATCCCTAAACGTCGTGCTCTTGTTTCGCTGTAGTTTGTGAGGAATCACCCACGTATATAGAGAGGTAAGATGCATCCCAAATGGCTGTTCCCTACAGTATATAACCCTATAGACTCAAAAAGTACAGTATGTAGGGAATAGGGTGCCATAGGGCTCTGGTCTAAAGTAGTGCACTATATAGGGAATAGGGTTCCATTGGGCTCTGGTCAAAATTAGTGCACTATACAGGGTGCCATTTGGGACGATACCTATTGCCTTTTCGCAATTGGATATTCTCAACTCCTGCACTTTCGCCCTCCGTCTTCTCTCCTTTTTTGAAAAAAGGTAAAAGGTAATTGAGGAGAGGGTGAACGTGGAGGAAAACACACTTGTACGTAGTCGGACTCTCCTTCTCCACTGACGCAAATTATGTTTTACGGTGTGCATATTAAAAATAATGTGTGAAAGTGATAAAAAAACGAATGAAGTTTAGTTTTTGTCGTATATTGTAGCTTCTCTCCTCTGACAAAACAACAGCTGATTCAAAGAGAGTTTGGCAGATTTCTAAACTCTTCCCCGAAGGACTCAGGTAGGATAGACATGACTATCCTTGATGAAAGGTGGCTATCGAGGAGAGGAGACCATTCTTCAGTTAGCCTCCTCAACTAATTGATATGTCCTCGACCACTTGTGTCACAGACGAGAGAGGCTTGAGGAATGGACTTTTGCCCAAATGAGAAAAGGCCCATTTCTCTCACATTAAAACATATTCAGTCACACCAGACAGGCCCAGAAAACTGTGATTTCCACACTCTGTGTCTCTCTCCACCAACCCGAGATGTGGCTGTGAAATTGGGCTTGTAATTCACAGCAGAAAGGCTGTTAGGAATAAAACACATTGTGCGAGAAACTCGCTGCTTCCTTCTGTTCCCGGAACCACGGGAGGGTATTTACACACTAATGTCTACTTTCTATCTTAGGCCATGTCTAAAATGGCACTCTATATTCACTAAGTAGTGCGCTACTTTTAGTGTACAAGTAGCGCACTAGGGAATAGTAGTGCCGTTTTGCGGACACCTTTGTTCTGTAGAAGAAGAGACAGCTGGTAAAAGAAGGAATCAGGAAACTGTAATCAATCCAGTGCTGAGCCAAGCCTCATTGATGGAATTATCCAATTATCCTAATCAATAACCCTCACGTATTGATTACCACATAATGGATAGACACACACATCCCTTGAACCAGGAGAATAATAATATGACGAGATCTCCTCCCTGCCCGTTTCGAGCAAACCATTCACCAGCTCTGCTAGTGTTATAAGGTTAAAATACGCTCGTTATTCTCCAAACATGGATGCCCTGGCCTGCAACTATCTTCGTATCCTGCCGTTACGAGAGAGAGAGAGAGAGAGAGAGAGAGAGAGAGAGAGAGAGAGAGAGAGAGAGAGAGAGAGAGAGAGAGAGAGAGAGAGAGGTGTTCATTTGAATTACCTATTGACATCATCAAAGCAGAGAGTCAGAAGCTGTTTTCTTTTTTCCAATCTCAAGGCCATCAGACTGGTAAAATAGCCATCACTAGCCAGCTACCACCCGGTTACTCAAACCTGCACCTTAGATGCTGCTGCCCCACGTCCATAGACATGGAATCACTGGTCACTTTAATAATGGAACACTGGTCAATTTAATAATGGAACACTGGTCACATTAATAATGGAACACTGGTCACTTTAATAATGGAATCACTGGTCACTTTAATAATGGAACACTGGTCACTTTAATAATGGAACACTGGTCACTTTAATAATGGAACACTGGTCACTTTAATAATGGAACACTGGTCACTTTAATAATGGAACACTGGTCACTTTAATAATGGAACACTGGTCACTTTAATAATGGAACCCTGGTCACTTTAATAATGGAACACTGGTCACTTTAATAATGGAACACTGGTCACTTTAATAATGGAACACTGGTCACTTTAATAATGGAACACTGGTCACTTTAATAATGGAACACTGGTCACTTTAATAATGGAACACTGGTCACTTTAATAATGGAACACTGGTCACTTTAATAATGGAACACTGGTCACTTTAATAATGGAACACTGGTCACTTTAATAATGGAACACTGGTCACTTTAATAATGGAACACTGGTCACTTTAATAATGGAATCACTGGCCACTTTAATAATGGAACACTGGTCACTTTAACAATGGAACACTGGTCACTTTAATAATGGAACACTGGTCACTTTAATAATGTTTACATACTGCTTTACTCATCTCATGTGTATATACTGTATTCTGTTCTACTGTATTGTCGTCTATGCCACTCTGACAATGCTCATCCTAATATTTATATATTTCTTAATTCCATTCTTTTACATTTAGGTTGTGTGTGTATTGTTGTGAATTGTTAAATATTACTGCACTGTTGGAGCTAGGAACACAATCATTTAGTTAGATACTACTACACTGTTGGAGCTAGAAACACAATCATTTAGTTAGATACTACTACACTGTTGGAGCTAGAAACACAATCATTTAGTTAGATATTACTACACTGTTGGAGCTAGGAACACAATCATTTAGTTAGATACTACTACACTGTTGGAGCTAGAAACACAATCATTTAGTTAGATACTACTACACTGTTGGAGCTAGAAACACAATAATTTAGTTAGATACTCCTACACTGTTGGAGCTAGGAACACACGCATTTAGTTAGATACTACTGCACTGTTGGAGCTAGGAACACAAGCATTTAGTTAGATACTACTGCACTGTTGGAGCTAGAAACACAAGCATTTAGTTAGATATTACTGCACTGTTGGAGCTAGGAACACATTCATTTAGTTTGATACTACTACACTGTTGGAGCTAGAAACACAATCATTTAGTTAGATACTACTGCACTGTTGGAGCTAGAAACACAAGCATTTAGTTAGATACTACTGCACTGTTGGAGCTAGAAACACAATCATTTAGTTAGATATTACTGCACTGTTGGAGCTAGGAACACAAGCATTTAGTTAGATATTACTGCACTGTTGGAGCAAGAAACACAAGCATTTAGTTAGATACTACTGCACTGTTGGAGCTAGGAACACAAGCATTTAGTTAGATACTACTGCACTGTTGGAGCTAGGAACACAAGCATTTAGTTAGATACTACTACACTGTTGGAGCTAGAAACACAAGCATTTAGTTAGATATTACTGCACTGTTGGAGCTAGAAACACAAGCATTTAGTTAGATACTACTGCACTGTTGGAGCTAGAAACACAAGCATTTAGTTAGATATTACTTCATTGTTGGAGCTAGAAACACAAGCATTTAGTTAGATATTACTTCATTGTTGGAGCTAGAAACACAAACATTTAGTTAGATACTACTGCACTGTTGGAGCTAGAAACACAAGCATTTAGTTAGATATTACTTCATTGTTGGAGCTAGAAACACAAACATTTAGTTAGATACTACTGCACTGTTGGAGCTAGAAACACAAGCATTTAGTTAGATATTACTTCATTGTTGGAGCTAGAAACACAAACATTTAGTTAGATACTACTGCACTGTTGGAGCTAGGAACACAAGCATTTAGTTAGATATTACTTCATTGTTGGAGCTAGAAACACAAACATTTAATTAGATACTACTGCACTGTTGGAGCTAGAAACACAAGCATTTAGTTAGATATTACTTCATTGTTGGAGCTAGAAACACAAACATTTAGTTAGATATTACTTCATTGTTGGAGCTAGAAACACAAACATTTAGTTAGATACTACTGCACTGTTGGAGCTAGAAACACAAGCATTTAGTTAGATACTACTGCACTGTTGGAGCTGGGAACACAAGCATTTAGTTAGATATTACTGCACTGTTGGAGCTAGAAACACAAGCATTTAGTTAGATATTACTTCATTGTTGGAGCTAGAAACACAAACATTTAGTTAGATATTAAACACAAGCATTTAGTTAGATATTACTTCATTGTTGGAGCTAGAAACACAAACATTTAGTTAGATATTACTGCACTGTTGGAGCTAGAACACAATCATTTAGTTAGATACTACTGCACTGTTGTTGAGCTAGAAACACAAACATTTAGTTAGATACTACTGCACTGTTGGAGCTAGGAACACAAGTTAAAACATCTATGATAACATTTAGTTAGATATTACTTCATTGTTGTTAAAACACGAGCTAGAAACACAATCATTTAGCGAGATATTACATCTGTTAAAACATAACATCTGTTAAAACACGTCTATGGACCAATAACATCTGCTAACATCTGTTAAAACAAAATAACATCTGTTAAAACATGACCAATAACATCTGTTAAAACATTTAAAACACGTTAGATATTACTGCACTGTTAAACTAGGAACACAATCATTTATAACATCTGTTGTTAAAACATCGATACTAAAAAACATTTTAAAACACGTTAATATTACACATTGTCTGTTAAAACACGCTAGAAACACAATCATGACAGCAATAACATCTGTTAAAACACGTCTATGACCAATAACATCTGTTAAAACACGTCTATGTGACCAATAACATCTGTTAAAACACGTCTATGACCAATAACATCTGTTAAAACACGTCTATGTGACCAATAACATCTGTTAAAACACGTCTATGACCAATAACATCTGTTAAAACACGTCTATGACCAATAACATCTGTTAAAACACGTCTATGACCAATAACATCTGTTAAAACACGTCTATGACCAATAACATCTGTTAAAACACGTCTATGACCAATAACATCTGTTAAAACACGTCTATGACCAATAACATCTGTTAAAACACGTCTATGACCAATAACATCTGTTAAAACACGTCTATGACCAATAACATCTGTTAAAACACGTCTAACATCTGTTAAAACACGTCTATGACCAATAACATCTGTTAAAACACGTCTATGACCAATAACATCTGTTAAAACACGTCTATGACCAATAACATCTGTTAAAACACGTCTATGACCAATAACATCTGTTAAAACACGTCTATGACCAATAACATCTGTTAAAACACGTCTATGACCAATAACATCTGTTAAAACACGTCTATGACCAATAACATCTGTTAAAACACGTCTATGACCAATAACATCTGTTAAAACACGTCTATGACCAATAACATCTGTTAAAACACGTCTATGTGACCAATAACATCTGTTAAAACACGTCTATGACCAATAACATCTGTTAAAACACGTCTATGACCAATAACATCTGTTAAAACACATCTATGTGACCAATAACATCTGTTAAAACACGTCTAAGTGACCAATAACATCTGTTAAAACATGACCAATCATCTGAAAACAATAACCAATCTCTGTTAAAACACGTCTATGACCAATAACATCTGTTAAAACACGTCTATGACCAATAACATCTGTTAAAACACATCTATGTGACCAATAACATCTGTTAAAACACGTCTATGTGACCAATAACATCTGTTAAAACACGTCTATGACCAATAACATCTGTTAAAACACGTCTATGACCAATAACATCTGTTAAAACACGTCTATGACCAATAACATCTGTTAAAACACTTCTATGACCAATAACATCTGTTAAAACACTTCTATGACCAATAACATCTGTTAAAACACGTCTATGACCAATAACATCTGTTAAAACACGTCTATGACCAATAACATCTGTTAAAACACGTCTATGACCAATAACATCTGTTAAAACACGTCTATGACCAATAACATCTGTTAAAACACGTCTATGACCAATAACATCTGTTAAAACACGTCTATGACCAATAACATCTGTTAAAACACATCTATGACCAATAACATCTGTTAAAACACGTCTATGACCAATAACATCTGTTAAAACACGTCTATGACCAATAACATCTGTTAAAACACCAATAACATCTGTTAAAACACGTGACCAATAACATCTGTTAAAACACGTCTATGACCAATAACATCTGTTAAAACACATCTATGACCAATAACATCTGTTAAAACACGTCTATGACCAATAACATCTGTTAAAACACGTCTATGTGACCAATAACATCTGTTAAAACACGACCAATCATCTGTTAAAACACGTCTATGACCAATAACATCTGTTAAAACACGTCTATGACCAATAACATCTGTTAAAACACGTCTATGACCAATAACATCTGTTAAAACACCACCAATAACATCTGTTAAAACACGTCTATGTGACCAATAACATCTGTTAAAACACGTCTATGACCAATGTTACCAACCAATAACATCTGTTAAAACACGTCTATGACCAATAACATCTGTTAAAACACGTCTATGACCAATAACATCTGTTAAAACACGTCTATGACCATAACATCTGTTAAAACACGTCTATGACCAATAACATCTGTTAAAACACGTCTATGACCAAAACACGTAACATCTGTTAAAACACGTTAAAACTATGACCAATAACATCTGTTAAAACACGTCTATGACCAATAACATCTGTTAAAACACGTCTATGACCAATAACATCTGTTAAAACACATCTATGACCAATAACATCTGTTAAAACACGTCTATGACCAATAACATCTGTTAAAACACGTCTATGGACCAATAACATCTGTTAAAACACGTCTATGACCAATAACATCTGTTAAAACACATCTATGACCAATAACATCTGTTAAAACACGTCTATGACCAATAACATTTCATTTGACTTGATCTCCACAACGTCAAATAAAGAGTTTGTTCTTAACTGAACATCGCCTGGTAAAAAAAGAAAGAATGAAATAAAACCTTAACTTGAGTTTTTAATCAAAAGTGTCAGTTGGTTTAAGATGAAGAACGTCGAGTTGCTAAAGCTACTTTGTCACGTCTTAGAAAGAGATTTAAATTTGTTCAATGACTGAGAGATGAGGGTTTTTTTCTCTCAGGGTCGAGGTACTAGGCCACTCCTGAGAAAAGGGGGGCTGTTTCTGGTTTATTGAATGTCTGTGTCCAAAATGGCACCCGATTCACTATATAAAGAACAAGAGTAGTGCACTGTGTAGTGAATAGGGTGACATTCGGGACCCGATCCTTTGTCTTAGGGTTGGAACTACTAAATCCTGAGAGAGAGGTGGAGGGGGGGGTGGGTCTATTTTCTGAGGTTAATTCATGTGTTTTTTTTTAATCAAGCAGGTCCTTGGAGACAGAGAGACGGTTCAAACCAGACCTTTACCAAGGCCCATTAACCAGAGAGAGTACCCTATAGCCCTAATCCCACTCCAGACGCCTTGTATCCACCATGCTTCAGAAACAGCACGCTTCGCACCACACCACTCTACAGGGACCCCTTTAAATACCCACGTGGAAAAACAGCAGCTAAATGCAATGGGAGAAAGAGTCCAGCAGTAAGGTACAGTGGCTTTGCGAAAGTATTCACCCCCTCTTCACATTTATCGGATATTGGTGCCTTACAACCTGGAATTAAAATAGATTTTTGTGGAGTCGTGTCATTTGATTTACACAACATGCCTACCACTTTGAAGATGTTAAATATTTTTTTATTGTGAAACAAACATGAAATAAGACAAAATAAACAGAAAACTTGATAACCCCCCCAAAAAAAAGGAAAAAAAACTACACTTTGTAGAGCCACCCTTTGCAACAATTACAGCTGCAAGTCTCTTGGGTTATGTCTCTGTAAGCTTGGCACATCTAGCCACTGGGAGGTGTGCCCGTTCTTCAAGGCAAAACTGCTCCATCTCTTTCATGTTGGATGGGGTCCGCTGGTGTACAGCAATCTTTAAGTCATACCACAGATTCTCAATTGGATTGAGGTCTGGGCATTGACTAAGCCATTCCAAGACATTTAAATGTGTTCCCTTTAAACCACCCAAGTGTTGCTTTAGCAGTATGTTTAGGGTCATTGTCCTGCTGGAAGATGAACCGCTGTCCCAGTCTCAAATCTCTGGAAGACTGATAACAGGTTTCCCTCAAGAATGTCCCTGAATTTGAGCCATCCATCATTCCTTCAATTCTGACCAGTTTCCCAGTCCCTGCTGATAAAAAACATCCCCACAACATGATGCTGCCACCACCATGCTTCACTGTGGGGATGGTTTTCTCGGGGTGTTGGGTTTGTGCCAGACATAGCATTTTCCTTGATGCCCAAAAAGCTACATTTTAGTCTCATTTAGTCTCATCTGACCAGAGTTTTCCATAAGTTTCGGGAGTCTCCCAAATACCCTCTGGCAAACACCAAACGTGTTTGCTTATTTTATTCTTTAAGAAATATATTTTTTTCTGGCCACTCTTCTGTAAAGCCCAGCTCTGTGGAGTGTACGGCTTAAAGTGGCCCTATGGGCAGATACTCCAATCTCTGCTATGGAGCTTTGCAGCTCCTTCAGGGTTATCTTTGGTCTCTTTGTTGCCTCTCTGATTAATGCCCTCCTTGCCTGGTTTGTGAGTTTTGGTGGACGGCCCTCTCTTGGCAGGTTTGTTGTGGTGCCATATTCTTTCTGTTTTTAATAATGGATTTAATGGTGCTCCGTGGGATGTTCAAAGTTTCAGATCTTTTTTTATAACCCAACTCTGATCTGTACTTCTCCACAACTTTGTCTCTGACCTGTTTGCAGAGCTCCTTGGTCTTCATGGTGCCCCTTGCTTAGTGGTGTTGCAGACTCTGGAGCCTTTCAGAACAGGTGTAGATATACTGAGATCCTGTGACAGCTCATGTGACACTTAGATTGCACACAGGTGGACTTTTTTTAACTAGCTACTGTATGTGACTTCTGAAGGTAATTGGTTGCACCAGATCTTATTTAGAGGCTTCAGGGGGTGAATACATATGCACACCCAACTTTTCCTGGGTTTTTAAAATATTTTTTTTGGAACAAGTAATTTTTTACATTTCACTTCAACAATTTGGACTGTTTCGTGTATGTCCATTAAATGAAATCCAAATAAAAATCTATTTAAATTACAGGTTGTAATGTAAAAAGAAATAGAAAAAAACGCCAAGGGGGATGAATAGTGAATTGTTATTATCTCCTTATGTGAAGTAAAATCAAAATTAAGAGAGAGAGAGAGAGACTGGGTAGGTGTTTTGAATCAAATGGGACAAAAACCCCATCCTGGGGTTGATTCCAAACCTTTTCAGAGTAATGGCATATTGAGAACCACCCCTTATTCCCCCACCTCAATCTCATCCTTCCATTATCCCTTTCTACCTGCACTCTCCCTTCTCCTCACCCGCTCTCATTCTCATTACGCCTCATGGATGGCCATGCTGGGCTCTCTCTCTCTCTTCCTATATTCTCCCTCTTTCTATATTCTCTCTGTCTCTTGCTCTCTTCCTATTCTCTCTCTCTCTTCCTATATTCTCTCTCTCTCTCTCTCTCTCTCTCTCTCTCTCTCTCTCTCTCTCTCTCTCTCTCTCTTCCTATATTCTCTCTCTCTCACTCTCTCTAATCTTTTTCTCTCTCCCCATATTATCTCTCTCTCTCTCTCTCTCTCTCTCTCTCTCTCTCTCTCTCTCTCTCTCTCTCTCTCTCTCTCTCTCTCTTCCTATATTCTCTCTCTCTCTCTCTCTCTCTCTCTTCCTATATCTCTCTCTCTCTCTCTCTCTCTCTCTCTCTCTCTCTCTCTCTCTCTTCCTATTCTCTCTCTCTCTCTCTCTCTCTCTCTTCCTATATTCTCTCTCTCTCTCTCTCTCTCTCTCTTCCTATATTTTCTCTCTCTCTTCCTATATTCTCTCTCTCTCTCTCTCTCTCTCTCCTAATTCTCTCTCTCTCTCTCTCTCTCTCTCTCTCTCTCTCTCTCTCTCTCTCTCTCTCTCTCTCTCTCTCTCTCTCTCTCTCTTCCTATATTCTTTTCTCACTCTCTCTCTCTCTCTCCCCATATTATCTCTCTCTCTCTCTCTCTCTCTCTCTCTCTCTCTCTCTCTCTCTCTCTCTCTCTCTCTCCCTCTCTCTCTGTTAGTCTTCTTATCGCCACCATGGTGCTAGATGGTAATGGTATGGTAATATAAGAGAAGTGTGTTCCTTTAGAGAGCCAGGGTTCATAATCCCTGATGAAAAGGGGAAACGGAAGGTAGGCTCCTAGCTCCTGTAATGTTTGAGCAGCAAGAAAATAATAGATGACAAAAGGAAATCAGAAAATGGAAAGCCTTGGTGTTGAACACATTAGCTAGGAAATGAACTAAGCAAGAGAGAAAAACAAAATGGTGTTTCATAAATCAGCTATTTGTTTGTGGAATAGGAGATCGGAGATGGCAAAAAGGTCCTCGTCCTCCGATGAAATTGGTTCCAATACCTGGCATGTATGGTTGCCATGACTACCTCATCATCAACACGGGGGGTATAAACTGTTACAGATATGTCCTCCATAATTATTGGGGCAGTGATGGATTTGTTCTTCTTTTTGGTTCTATACTCCAAACGTTTGATTTGAAATCAAACAATTACTGTGAGGTTAAAGTAGAGACCGTCAAGTTTAATGTCAAGTATTTTAAATCCATATTGGATGAACCATTTAGAAATGATAGCATGTAATACTTATGTGTATTAAAGTAGTAAAAAGTTAAGTATTTGGTCCCATATTCATAGAACGCAATGACTACATCAAGGTTGTGTGTAACATGTGCGATGAGAGTCGGGAAGCAAGTTCAGGGAGTGAGTGTTTTATTTATTAAATTAACCAATAAATACGTACCAAAAACGACGTACCGACATCAACACAGAGTCAATAACACCTGAGGAAAGAACCAACGGGAGTGACAGATATAGGGAAGATAATCAAGGAGGTGATGGAGTCCAGGTGAGTGACAGATATAGGGAAGATAATCAAGGAGGTGATGGAGTCCAGGTGAGTGACAGATATAGAGAAGATAATCAAGGAGGTGATGGAGTCCAGGTGAGTGACAGATATAGGGAAGATAATCAAGGAGGTGATGGAGTCCAGGTGAGTGACAGATATAGGGAAGATAATCAAGGAGGTGATGGAGTCCAGGTGAGTGACAGATATAGGGAAGATAATCAAGGAGGTGATGGAGTCCAGGTGAGTGACAGATATAGGGAAGATAATCAAGGAGGTGATGGAGTCCAGGTGAGTGACAGATATAGGGAAGATAATCAAGGAGGTGATGGAGTCCAGGTGAGTGACAGATATAGGGAAGATAATCAAGGAGGTGATGGAGTCCAGGTGAGTGACAGATATAGGGAAGATAATCAAGGAGGTGATGGAGTCCAGGTGAGTGACAGATATAGGGAAGATAATCAAGGAGGTGATGGAGTCCAGGTGAGTGACAGATATAGGGAAGATAATCAAGGAGGTGATGGAGTCCAGGTGAGTGACAGATACAGGGAAGATAATCAAGGAGGTGATGGAGTCCAGGTGAGTGACAGATATAGGGAAGATAATCAAGGAGGTGATGGAGTCCAGGTGAGTGACAGATATAGGGAAGATAATCAAGGAGGTGATGGAGTCCAGGTGAGTGACAGATATAGGGAAGATAATCAAGGAGGTGATGGAGTCCAGGTGAGTGACAGATATAGGGAAGATAATCAAGGAGGTGATGGAGTCCAGGTGAGTGACAGATATAGGGAAGATAATCAAGGAGGTGATGGAGTCCAGGTGAGTGACAGATATAGGGAAGATAATCAAGGAGGTGATGGAGTCAGGTGAGTGACAGATATAGGGAAGATAATCAAGGAGGTGATGGAGTCCAGGTGAGTGACAGATATAGGGAAGATAATCAAGGAGGTGATGGAGTCCAGGTGAGTGACAGATATAGGGAAGATAATCAAGGAGGTGATGGAGTCCAGGTGAGTGACAGATATAGGGAAGATAATCAAGGAGGTGATGGAGTCCAGGTGAGTGACAGATATAGGGAAGATAATCAAGGAGGTGATGGAGTCCAGGTGAGGGACAGATATAGGGAAGATAATCAAGGAGGTGATGGAGTCCAGGTGAGTGACAGATATAGGGAAGATAATCAAGGAGGTGATGGAGTCCAGGTGAGTGACAGATATAGGGAAGATAATCAAGGAGGTGATGGAGTCCAGGTGAGGGACAGATATAGGGAAGATAATCAAGGAGGTGATGGAGTCCAGGTGAGTGACAGATACAGAGAAGATAATCAAGGAGGTGATGGAGTCCAGGTGAGTGACAGATATAGGGAAGATAATCAAGGAGGTGATGGAGTCCAGGTGAGTGACAGATATAGGGAAGATAATCAAGGAGGTGATGGAGTCCAGGTGAGTGACAGATATAGGGAAGATAATCAAGGAGGTGATAGAGTCCAGGTGAGTGACAGTACCTGCAGGCTTCCCTGTCCCAATAGTTACAGAGGACACTTTACCTGCAGGCTTCCCTGTCCCAATAGTTACAGAGGACACTGTACCTGCAGGCTTCCCTGTCCCAATAGTTACAGAGGACGCTGTACCTACAGGCTTCACTGTCCCAATAATTACAGAGGACACTGTACCTACAGGCTTCACTGTGAAAAGGAGAGAGAGAGAGATGGAAGGAAAGGGAGAGAGAGATGAAAGGAAAGGGAGGGAGAGAGAGAAGGAAGGAAAGGGAGGGAGAGAGAGATGAAAGGAAAGGGAGGGAGAGAGAGATGGAAGGAAAGGGAGGGAGAGAGATGGAAGGAAAGGGAGGGAGAGATGGAAGGAAGGAAAGGGAGGGAGAGAAATGGAAGGAAAGGGAGGGAGAGAGAGATGGAAGGAAAGGGAGGGAGAGAGAGATGGAAGGAAAGGGAGGGAGAGAGAAATGGAAGGAAAGGGAGGGAGAGAGAGATGGAAGGAAAGGGAGGGAGAGAGAGATGGAAGGAAAGGGAGGGAGAGAGAAATGGAAGGAAAGGGAGGGAGAGAGAGATGGGAGGAAAGGGGGAGAGAGAGATGGGAGGAAAGGGAGGGAGAGAGATGGAAGGAAAGGGAGGGAGAGAGAGATGGGAGGAAAGGGAGGGAGAGAGATGGAAGGAAAGGGAGGGAGAGAGAAATGGAAGGAACGGGAGGGAGAGAGAGATGGGAGGAAAGGGAGGGAGAGATGGAAGGAAAGGGAGGGAGAGAGAAATGGAAGGAAAGGGAGGGAGAGAGAGATGGGAGGAAAGGGAGGGAGAGAGAGATGGAAGGAAAGGGAGGGAGAGAGAGATGGAAGGCAAAGGGAGGGAGAGAGAGATGGGAGGAAAGGGAGGGAGAGAGATGGAAGGAGAGGGAGGGAGAGATCGGAGGAAAGGGAGGGAGAGAGAGATGGAAGGAAAGGGAGGGAGAGAGAGATGGGAGGAAAGGGAGGGAGAGAGAGATGGAAGGAAAGGGAGGGAGAGAGAGATGGAAGGAAAGGGAGGGAGAGAGATGGAAGGAAAGGGAGGGAGAGAGATGGAAGGAAAGGGAGGGAGGGAGAGAGATGGAAGGAAAGGGAGGGAGAGAGAGATGGAAGGAAAGGGAGGGAGAGAGATGGAAGGAAAGGGAGGGAGAGATGAAAGGGAGGGAGAGAAATGGAAGGAAATTGAGGGAGAGATGGAAGGAAAGGGAGGGAGGGAGAGAAATGGAATGAAAGGGAGGGAGAGAGAGGTCTATATTTAGCGCAGAGAGAGCTGGGCAGGTGAAGCTGTCTAACAGACATGACAGAGAAGGAGGCCTTAAGTCTACATCCCTAGCCCTAAAGCTGTTTGCTCAGTGGGACAGAGAGCACTAGGCAGGTGAACAGGCTTCGACTGGCTCCAGCAGCCGCGGGACGCCCTGTTTTCTCCTACGCCCTCCTTCGCCATAGAGCCTCAGTCTCCACAGGAACAATGGGCCCTACCCCTGCCTCTGACAGACTCAGTGGGGAGGGGATTGCACTGGCTCTGATTGGATGATTACTGGCAGCGGGAGATCCAATCAGGGCCTTTCAGGGAAGTGGAGTTCGAGGCGTTTGGTTAAGTGGATTGGCAGGTGCTGCAGAAGGTGTTTCAGGTAGATGCTGTCGGACAGACGTTTAGGGAAGGATGGGGAGAGAGAGGGGGGAGGAAGGATAGAGGGTGAGAAGGGGGAGGAAGGATGGGGAGAGAGAGGGGGAGGAAGGATTTGGTTGAGAATGGGGAGGAAGAATAGAGGGAGAGAAGTGGGAGGAAGGATAGAGGGGGAGAAGGGGGAGGAAGGATAGAGGCAGAGAAAGATAGAGGAAGAGAAGGGGAGAGGAAAGATAGAGGGAGGGAGAGAAGGGGTGGAAGGATAGAGGAGAATAGAATAGGGGAGGTCGAATAGAGGAGGAGAGAAAGGGGGAGGGGGAACACAGCAGGTAGATACTGCGGCATTTGGTTTGGTCGCTGTGGTCTGGACAGACGATTGGGGGAGGAAGGGGAAGAAAGGGAGAAGAGGAGGGAAGGGGAGGAAAGGGAGAGGAGGAGGGAAGGGGGGGAAAGGGAGAGGAGGAGGGAAGAGGGAGGGAAGGGAGAGGAGAAGGGAAGGGGAAGAAAGGGAGAAGAGGAGGGAAGGGGAGGAAAGGGAGAGGAGGAGGGAAGGGGAGGAAAGGGAGAGGAGGAGGGAAGGGGAGGAAAGGGAGAGGAGGAGGGAAGAGGAGGAAAGGGAGAGGAGGAGGGAAGGGGAGGAAAGGGAGAAGAGGAGGAGGGGAGGGGAGGAAAGGGAGAAGAGGAGGAGGGGAGGGGAGGAAAGGGAGAGGAGGAGGGAAGGGGAGGAAAGGGAGAGGAGGAGGGAAGGGGAGGAAAGGGAGAGGAGGAGGGGGAAGGGAGAGGAGGAGGAGGGGAGGGGAGGAAAGGGAGAAGAGGAGGAGGGGAGGGGAGGAAAGGGAGAAGAGGAGGAGGGGAGGGGAGGAAAGGGAGAAGAGGAGGAGGGGAGGGGAGGAAAGGGAGAGGAGGAGGGAAGGGGAGGAAAGGGAGAGGAGGAGGGAAGGGGAGGAATGGGAGAGGAGGAGGGAAGGGGAGGAAAGGGAGAAGAGGAGGAGGGGAGGGGAGGAAAGGGAGAAGAGGAGGAGGGGAGGGGAGGAAAGGGAGAAGAGGAGGAGGGGAGGGGAGGAAAGGGAGAGGAGGAGGGAAGGGGAGGAAAGGGAAAGGAGGAGGAAGGGGAGGAAAGGGAGAAGAGGAGGAGGAGGGGAGGGGGGGAAAGGGAGAAGAGGAGGGGAGGGGAGGAAAGGGAGAGGAGGAGGGGAGGGGAGGAAAGGGAGAAGAGGAGGGAAGGGGAGGAAAGGGAGAAGAGGAGGGGAGGAAAGGGAGAGGAGGAGGGAAGGGGAGGAAAGGGAGAGGAGGAGGGAAGGGGAGGGGAGAGAAAAGAGACGGGTAACTTATTTCTATCTTTCACTCAGCTAAGAACAACTCTACTGTATAACCATGGCAACGGAGTAACTCTACTGTATAACCATGGCAACGGAGTAACTCTACTGTATAACCATGGCAACGGAGTAACTCTACTGTATAACCATGGCAACGGAGTAACTCTACTGTATAACCATGGCAACGGAGTAACTCTACTGTATAACCATGGCAACGGAGTAACGCTACTGTATAACCATGGCAACGGAGTAACGCTACTGTATAACCATGGCAACGGAGTAACGCTACTGTATAACCATGGCAACGGAGTAACTCTACTGTATAACCATGGCAACGGAGTAACGCTACTGTATAACCATGGCAACGGAGTAACGCTACTGTATAACCATGGCAACGGAGTAACTCTACAGTATAACCATGTCAACGGAGTAACGCTACAGTATAACCATGGCAACGGAGTAACTCTACAGTACATCCATGGCAACGGAGTAACAATAACAACAGGCATTTGTTTTGGATTGTCACCTCTCTCCTACCGAGCTCCTCTTGGGAGAGAGGGAGAGAATGGACTTACAAGGATCTGATCACAATACAGCTCTGCCCTAGAAATACATCCATTCTGTTTTTATACATCATTGGTCTCTGCTCTGTCTGCTCTTAAATCTGTGTGTAGGTTTTATTGTCCGTAGCCGACACACATAGCGTCTGCCAAGGTAAACGACTGTTCTCTGTCTCTCTTCACAGATCAATGGTTCACACAGGTTAAATTGGTTCAAGCAGGAAAAACCTTTAATTTAGCAGTCTATTGCTTGGATTTTTTTCTTATTTCCTTTTCTTATTTTCATTTCGTTGTGTACATTATACACACGGAATATCCGCTACGTTGTTAATCAAAGATATGATTTCTTTGTGAGAAAGACGACGAAGTGCAGTAATAACAATATTGAATTCATCCGCTCGCCTTCCTGTTCCACCCACCATCTTGTGTGATAATACACAACTAAACAGAACATGATATGCATCTGCTATTCAAAATCATACGGAGTGTCCCCCACAAAAATGGCACCCTATTCCCTATATAGTGCCCCTATGGACCCTGGTTAAAAGTAGTCCACTACATAGGGAATAGGGTGTCATTTGGGACGTTATCACGGGTAAATACGTATTACCCTTTTAAATGTTCTCATCAGATCATATATAGTGCCCCTATGGACCCTGGTTAAAAGTAGTCCACTACATAGGGAATAGGGATCAGATGGTCCCTCTTCCACTGGTGGAAACATTATAATGGAGGTGGATCCAATGCAGACACAATGACTACGTCCCAAATAGCATTCTATTTCCTACACACTGCACTACGTTTGTCCTGAAGTACGGCACTATGTAGAGGGAATGAGGGACGGTGCCGTTTGGGACGAAGACAATCTAAAGGTTGTCTTTGCAATTCAAATTGACCAAGCTAGTTTGAAAGACACACACACACACACACACACACACACACACACACACACACACACACACACACACACACACACACACACACACACACACACACACACACACACACACACACACACACACACACACACACACACACACACACACACACACACACACGCCTTTCACAAATTCCTCTGGCGATTCCTAATACAAAAGTTGAATTGCATTTCATTAGACAGCAGAACTCTCTGTAGACGTTCTGATGAGCGGCTGCTTCATTAACTACAGAGACACAGACACAATATTCGTCCTAAAATTAAACCCTATTCCCTTTAAAAGGGCACTACTTTAGACGAGTTTTCATAAGGGTCCAAAGGGCTCTGGTTAAAAGTAGTGCACTATATAGGGAATGGGGTGACATTAGGGACACAGACAGAGAGACACAGTGCTCTGCTCCAACACACTGACTGACTGGCAGGGCCGTGGGCCAGGATGTAGTGTCGTGTAGAGAGGGAGGGTAGTGGGCCCGTACTAGTCCCACAGTGCCATCTAGTGGTAAAGAGTATCTGTGTTTCATCTATAGGAACCCTCTGTTGTTAGCATTCCATTGGTTAATGATGTGTGTCACAGACAGACAGACAGACAGACAGACAGACAGACAGACAGACAGACAGACAGACAGACAGACAGACAGACAGACAGACAGACAGACAGACAGACAGACAGACAGACAGACAGACAGACAGACAGACAGACAGACAGACAGACAGACAGACAGACTCGCCCGTGTAATTCCCGAGTTAGATGACCGTTCACAACGATTTTTCCCAGTTGGAGCACTTTTTTTTTTTTTTACAGAGTTACCTGTTGTCTTGAACTCATCATCAGTTACGTCTTCATATATGAACCCCGAAATGATTGTCTGTAGCCCCACCCAGTGACCTTTCATGTTGTTTTAGGCTCAGTAGCATTTTGGAACAACATATTTGGAGTAAACTTGAGCGTGCCGTAGGCCTACACATGTATCAACTGAAGAGTCTTAGATGCTGTAGAAGAATGGGAGATGCTGTAGAAGAATGGGAGATGCTGTAGAGGAATGGGAGATGCTGTAGAGGAATGGGAGATGCTGTAGAGGAATGGGAGATGCTGCAGAGGAATGGGAGATGCTGTAGAGGAATGGGAGATGCTGTAGAGGAATGGGAGATGCTGTAGAGGAATGGGAGATGCTGTAGAGGAATGGGAGATGCTGCAGAGGAATGGGAGATGCTGTAGAGGAATGGGAGATGCTGTAGAGGAATGGGAGATGCTGTAGAGGAATGGGAGATGCTGCAGAGGAATGGGAGATGCTGTAGAGGAATGGGAGATGCTGTAGAGGAATGGGAGATGCTGCAGAGGAATGGGAGATGCTGTAGAAGAATGGGAGATGCTGTAGAAGAATGGGAGATGCTGTAGAGGAATGGGAGATGCTGTAGAGGAATGGGAGATGCTGTAGAAGAATGGGAGATGCTGCAGAGGAATGGGAGATGCTGTAGAGGAATGGGAGATGCTGTAGAGGAATGGGAGATGCTGCAGAAGAATGGGGGATGCTGTAGAGGATTGGGAGATGCTGCAGGAGAATGGTAGATGCTGTAGAGGAATGGGAGATGCTGTAGAGGAATGGGAGATGCTGCAGGAGAATGGTAGATGCTGTAGAGGAATGGGAGATGCTGCAGAAGAATGGGAGATGCTGCAGAAGAATGGGAGATGCTGTAGAGGATTGGGAGATGCTGCAGAGGAATGGGAGATGCTGCAGAAGAATGGGAGATGCTGCAGAAGAATGGGAGATGCTGCAGAAGAATGGGAGATGCTGTAGAGGAATGGGAGATGCTGCAGAAGAATGGTAGATGCTGTAGAGGAATGGGAGATGCTGCAGAAGAATGGGAGATGCTGCAGAAGAATGGGAGATGCTGCAGAAGAATGGGAGATGCTGTAGAGGAATGGGAGATGCTGCAGAAGAATGGTAGATGCTGTAGAGGATTGGGAGATGCTGCAGAAGAATGGGAGATGCTGTAGAGGATTGGGAGATGCTGTAGAGGATTGGGAGATGCTGTAGAGGAATGGGAGATGCTGTAGAGGATTGGGAGATGCTGTAGAAGAATGGTAGATGCTGCAGGAGAATGGGAGATGCTGCAGAAGAATGGGAGATGCTGTAGAGGATTGGGAGATGCTGCAGGAGAATGGGAGATGCTGTAGAGGATTGGGAGATGCTGTAGAGGAATGGGAGATGCTGCAGGAGAATGGGAGATGCTGTAGAGGAATGGGAGATGCTGTAGAGGAATGGGAGATGCTGCAGGAGAATGGGAGATGCTGTAGAGGAATGGGAGATGCTGTAGAGGATTGGGAGATGCCGTAGAGGAATGGGAGATGCTGTAGAGGATTGGGAGATGCTGTAGAGGATTGGGAGATGCTGTAGAGGCATGGGAGATGATGTAGAGGAATGGGAGATGCTGTAGATGCATGGGGGAAGCTGTAGAGGCATGGGAGATGCTGTAGAGGAATGAGAGATGTTGTAGAGGAATTGGAAGTTTTGTAGAGGGTTGGGAGATGCTGTAGCGGCATGGGTGAAGCTTTAGAGGAAAGGTGCATTTTTAAAAGTAGGAGCTTGAACTTTTTGGACACAGACCTGGATAGCATGACAGAACTCTGCAGACTATCTCTGCAGTAGATTGCAACTCCACCCCCTTTGGCAGTTCTCTCTTGCCAGAAAATGTTGTAGTTGGGAATGGACATTTCTGAGTTTTTGGTGGCCTTCCTAAGCCAGGATTCAGACATGGCTAGGACATAAGGGTTGGCGGAGTGTGCTAAAGCAGTGAATATAACAAACTTAGGGGGGAGACTTCTAATGTTAACATGCATGAAACCAAGGCTTTTATGGTTACAGAAGTCAACAAATGATAATGCCCGGGGAACAGGAGTGGAACTGGGGGCTACAGGGCCTGGGTAAACCTCTCTAGGGGGTGTGGGACGGTAGCGTCCCACCTGGCCAACATCCAGTGAAATTGCAGACGGCCAAATTCAAAAACAGAATAACTCATCACAAAAGTTCATAAAACATACAAGTGTTATACATCGGTTTAAAGATGATCTTCTTGTTAATTCACCCGCTGTGTCAGATTTCAAAAAGGCTTAACGGTGAAAGCACACCATGCGATTATCTGAGAGCAGCGCCCAGCAGTCAAATCATTACAAACAGTTACCCGCCAAGTGGACGAGTTACACAAGTCAGAAATAGCGAAAAAATGTATCACTTACCTTTGATGATCTTTATATAGTTGCACTCAAAAGACTCCCATTTACTCAATAAATGTTTGTTTTGTTCGATAAAGTCCCTCTTTATATCCAAAAACCTCAGTTTTGTTCGCACGTTTTGTTCAGTAATCCACAGGCTCAAAGGCAGACGAAAAATCAGAAAAGTATCAGTAAACTTTTGTAGAAACGTGTCAAACGATGCGTATAATCAACCCTTACTCTGATTTTTAGTCATAATAATCAATAATATTTCAACCAGACAAAAGCTTCGTCAATATAAAAGGAAAACAAGAAAGGCGCATCGTCGATCGCGCGCATGAAAAAGCTCTGGGCCGCTGCAGTGTCCACTCATTTAGAGAGGTCTTACTCCCTCATTCTTCAGAATACAAGCCTGAAACAAATTCTAAAGACTGTTGACATCTAGTGGAAGCCAAAAGAAGTGCAATTTGAGTCCTAAGTCAATGGAATCTGTATAGGCAGTCAATGGAAAACTACAAACATAAAAAAAATCCAACTTCCTGGATGGATTTATCTCAGGTTTTTGCCTTCCATATCAGTTCTGTTATACTCACAGACATTATTTTAACAGTTTTGGAAACTTTAGAGTGTTTTCCATCCAAATCTACTAATTATATGCATATCCTAGCTTCTGGAGTTTACTTTGGGCATGCTTTTCATCCGGAGGTGAAATTAGTGCCCCCTACAGAGGAGGAGTAGGATAAGGGTACGGCTAAAGGCTATGAGAACTGGTCGTCTAGTGCTTTGGGAACAGAGAATAAAAGGAGCGTATTTCTGGGCGCGGTAGAATAGATTCAGGGCATAATGTACGGACAATGGTATGGTAGGATGTGAGTACAGTGGAGGTAAACCTAGGCGTTGAGTGACAATGAGAGAGGTTTTGAATCTGGAGACATCAGTTAAGCCAGGTGAGGTCTCCACATGTGTGTGGGGTGGGACAAAAGAGTGGGACTGAGGGCTCTACAGTGAAATAAAACAATAAGAACTAGCCAAGACAGCAATAGACAAGGCATATTGACATTAGAGAGAGGCAGAAAGCTTTAACAGGTGTTGCTCAGGAGAGCTAAGACAACAACGGGTAAATGGTGATGAATGGGCAGAGCGGGTCAGTTAGGTACATACAGGACCTGAGTTCGAGACTGGGGCCGACAGATAAACAAAATGAGGTACCGAGTTATTGAAGCAGTCGAGGGAGCATCAGCTGTGAAGCCGAGTGGTCATAGGGTCAAAAGAGCAGCAATAGGTGAGTCAGGGTGCCGTTCGGTAGTCACTAATAATACCCCTGTAATAGTACTATAATAATACCGCTATAATAGTACTATAATAATACCCCTATAGTAATATCCCTATAATAATAACCATATAATAGTACTATAATAATACCCCTATAATAGTACTATAATACCCCTATAGTAATATCCCTATAATAATGATGACCATATAATAGTACTATAATAATACCCCTATAATAGTACTATAATAATACCCCTATAATAGTACTATAATAATACCCCTATAATAGTACTATAATAGTACCCCTATAATAGTACTATAATAATACCCCTATAATAATACCCCTATAATAGTACTATAATAGTACACCTATAATAGTACTATAATAGTACACCTATAATAGTACTATAATAATACCCTATAATAGTACTATAATAATACCCCCTATAATAGTACTATAATAGTACCCTATAATAGTACTATAATAGTACCCCTATAATAGTACTAAAATAGTACACCTATAATAGTACTATAATAATACCCCTATAATAGTACTATAATAATACCCCTATAATAGTACTATAATAATACCCCTATAATAGTACTATAATAGTACCCCTATAATAGTACTATAATAATACCCCTATAATAATACCCCTATAATAGTACTATAATAGTACACCTATAATAGTACTATAATAGTACACCTATAATAGTACTATAATAATACCTCTATAATAATACCCCTATAATAGTACTATAAAAATATCCCTATAGTAATATCCCTATAATAATACCCCTATAATAATACTATAATACTACCCATATAATAATACTATAATAATACCCATATAATAATACTATAATAATACCCCTATAATAATACCCCTATAATAATACTATAATAATACCCCTATAATAGTACTATAAAAATACCCCTATAGTAATATCCCTATAATAATACCCCTATAATAATACCCCTATAATAATACCCCTATAATAGTACTATAAAAATACCCCTATAATAGTACTATAAAAATACCCCTATAATAGTACTATAAAAATACCCATATAATAATACCCCTATAATAATACCCCTATAATAGTACTATAATAGTACCCCTATAATAGTACTATAATAATACCCCTATAATAGTACTATAATAATACCCCTATAATAATACCCCTATAATAGTACTATAAAAATATCCCTATAGTAATATCCCTATAATAATACCCCTATAATAATACTATAATACTACCCATATAATAATTCTATAATAATACCCCTATAATATCTCTATAATAAAAACCCTATAATAATTCCTTTATAATAATACCCCTATAATAATACTCCTGTAATAATACTTTTATAAAAATACCCCTATAATAATATCCCTACAATAATATCCCTATAATAATATCCCTATAATAATATCCCTATAATGATACCCCTATAATAATACCCCTATAGTAATACTCCTATAATAATACCCCTATAATAATATCGCTACAATAATATCCCTATAATAATATCCCTATAATAATATCCCTATTATAATACCCCTATAATAATACCCCTATAATAACAGCCCTATAATAATACTCCTATAATAACACCCCTATAGTAATACTCCTATAATAACACCCCTATAATAACACCCCTATAATAATACCCCTATAATAACACCCCTATAATAACAGCCCTATAATAATACTCCTATAATAACACCCCTATAGTAATACCCCTATAATAACACCCCTATAATAACAGCCCTATAATAATACCCCTATAATAACACCCCTATAGTAATACTCCTATAATAACACCCCTATAATAACATCCCTATAATAATACTCCTATAATAACACCCCTATAGTAATACTCCTATAATAACACTCCTATAATAACGGCCCTATAATAATAAGCCTATAATAACACCCCTATAGTAATACTCCTATAATAACACCCCTATAATAATACCCCTATAATAACACCCCTATAATAACAGCCCTATAGTAATACTCCTATAATAACACCCCTATAATAACACCCATATAATAATACCCCTATAATACCACCCCTATAATAATACCCCTATAATAACACCCCTATAATAACAGCCCTATAATAATACTCCTATAATAACACCCCTATAGTAATACCCCTATAATAACACCCCTATAGTAATACTCCTATAAAAACACCCATATAATAACACCCCTATAATAATACTCCTACAATAACACCCCTATAGTAATACTCCTATAATAACACCCCTATAATAACAGCCCTATAATAATACTCCTACAATAACATCCCTATAGTAATACTCCTACAATAACACCCCTATATTAATACTCCTATAATAACACCCCTATAATAATACTCCTACAATAACACCCCTATATTAATACTCCTATAATAACACCCCTATAATAATACTCCTATAATAACACCCCTATAATAATACCCCTATATTAATACTCCTATAATAACACCCCTATAATAATACTCCTATAATAACACTCCTATAATAACACCACTATAGTAATACTCCTATAATAACACCCCTATAATAACAGCCCTATAATAATACCCCTATAATAACAGCCCTATAATAACACTCCTATAATAACACCCCTATAGTAATACTCCTATAATAACACCCCTATAATAACACCCCTATAATAATACTCCTACTGTAATGCTACCGATACTTTAATATTCCTATAATAATAATAGTATGTACTTGCATTGCAAATAGTAGACAAAAATGTGTATGTTTTATAATTTGTGAAATGTAGAAACTGTGGAATGGATGTAATTCTCTAGTATAATTTCCAGCACATCATTGAGGAAGAGAATCCTAGACCCATAAACCTGATCAGCTGAGGGGACATGCTGTACCGAACTTAACGAATGGCGTGAATCTGCTCAATTCCACATTAGATAACATATTCTCAGGATATTCTCTGTTATTTGTTGTTTACTGCATTAGTTTTAACTAAACTGTCCGTT
>NC_068427.1:50042150-50044650 GCF_023373465.1 Oncorhynchus keta
ATCAGATCCTCCTCTCCACCCTCTCCGAGTTGGGCATCTCCGGCGCGGCCCACGCTTGGTCGTCCTACCTGACAGGTCAGGTGGCGTGGCGAGAATCTGTCTCCTCACCACGCGCTCTCACCACTGGTGTCCCCAGGGCTCTGTTCTAGGCCCTCTCTTATTCTCGCTATACACCAAGTCACTTGGCTCTGTCATAACCTCACATGGTCTCTCCTATCATTGCTATGCAGACGACACACAATTAATCTTCTCCTTTCCCCTTCTGATGACCAGGTGGCGAATCGCATCTCTGCATGTCTGGCAGACATATCAGTGTGGATGACGGATCACCACCTCAAGCTGAACCTCAGCAAGACGGAGCTCCTCTTCCTCCCGGGAAGGACTGCCCGTTCCATGATCTCGCCATCACGGTTGACAACTCCATTGTGTCCTCCTCCCAGAGCGCTAAGAACCTTGGCGTGATCCTGGACAACACCCTGACGTTCTCAACTAACATCAAGGCGGTGTCCCGTTCCTGTAGGTTCATGCTCTACAACATCCGCAGAGTACGACCCTGCCTCACACAGGAAGCGGCGCAGGTCCTAATCCAGGCACTTGTCATCTCCCGTCTTGATTACTGCAACTCGCTGTTGGCTGGGCTCCTGCCTGTGCCATTAAACCCCTACAACTCATCCAGAACGCCGCAGCCCGTCTGGTGTTCAACCTTCCCAAGTTCTCTCACGTCACCCCGCTCCTCCGCTCTCTCCACTGGCTTCCAGTTGAAGCTCGCATCCGCTACAAGACCATGGTGCTCGCCACGGAGCTGTGAGGGGAACGGCACCTCAGTACCTCCAGGCTCTGATCAGGCCCTACACCCAAACAAGGGCACTGCGTTCATCCACCTCTGGCCTGCTCGCCTCCCTACCACTGAGGAAGTACAGTTCCCGCTCAGCCCAGTCAAAACTGTTCGCTGCTCTGGCCCCCAATGGTGGAACAAACTCCCTCACGACGCCAGGACAGCGGAGTCAATCACCACCTTCCGGAGACACCTGAAACCCCACCTCTTCAAGGAATACCTAGGATAGGGTAAGTAAGGGTAAGTAATCCTTCTCACCCCCTCCCCCAACAAGATTTAGATGCAAGTGGCTGTTCCACTGGTTGTCATAAGGTGTATGCACCAATTTGTAAGTCGCTCTGGATAAGAGCGTCTGCTAAATGACTTAAATGTAAAAAATGTAATGTAAAAAAACAACCTCCTCAACCACCATCTCCTCCACCACCACCTCCACCACCACCACCACCTCAACTACCACCTCTTCCACCACCAACACCTCAACCACCACCACCACCAGTCCCTCTCATGTCCCACTACCCCAGCTTGGAAGCAGCTGGTGCTGGGTGACGACTGATAAGGGAGGGGAATGGGTATGTTCCAGCCTGCCAGATTGGGTGGATTATTGGGAACTGTGCAAGACACCATTAGTCCCATCAAGCCAATTAAAGCAGGGACCTATATTTATGTTTCATTTATTTTAGTCTGGGAGTTCTGTGTTAAATTTAGAAGATTTGGGTTCTATCTTTTGTTTTTAAGACGAGGATCATGTAATCGTGTGATTCCTCCACTTCAAAGTGACAAGAATCTCTGAGCACCTCTCTGAGATCAGGCAGGAGAGACAATATATACTGTAGCTGGATGGAGAGGAGACCCAGGAGACTGGGATGGAGAGGAGACCCAGGAGACTGGGATGGAGAGGAGACCCAGGAGACCATGCAGGAGAGACGATACATAGCTACAGATGAGACATACTGGCAATGAGGATTTGGAAGGAAGAGGTGTGAGTCTCTCACAATTAAAATCGTGTTTCCTGGTTGCATCCTGAGTAAACATCTGCTTTATGGGGCAGTTCTCTGTCAGATGCACTTCAACAGATCCAACAGGAACAAAATCTTATTTTTTGATATTCCATTACAATACACCTGGTATTTACAGTCGGTCGGAAAAAGGTCTGAAAGTTTTGTCAATTCCTTTTCCCTGAAAAACAGTCCCCCACCCCCCGTGGCTCTGACTCCCTCCAGCCCCTTACAACCTGTCATAAATCATCTACCAAGTATTTCACCCTCCACCTTTCATACAGTGATTTGAGGTTTACCAATACCTCTGCAAGGCTTTATTATAGAACTAAACCCTGTGTGTCACTAATGGCACACTATTCCCGTATATAGTGGCCATAGGGTTTATAGAGCTCTGGTCAAAAGTAGTGCACTATATAGGGAATAGGGTGCCATTTGGGACGGATGCTGGACTGTCAAAGCATAGAGTCCACACCCAGCCACAAGCCATTCCTACTCAATCATTATGGATTTGTGTGTGTGTGTGTGTGTGTGTGTGTGTGTGTGTGTGTGTGTGTGTGTGTGTGTGTGTGTGTGTGTGTGTGTGTGTGTGTGTGTGTGTGTGTGTGTGTGTGTGTGTGTGTGTGTGTGTGTGTGTGTGTGTGTGTGTGTGTGTGTGTGTGTGTGTGTG
>NC_068427.1:50054650-50059650 GCF_023373465.1 Oncorhynchus keta
TCAGTAAAGACTTAAAGGTTGAGACCGAGTCTGCGTCTCTCACATGGGTAGACAGACCATTACATAAAAATGGAGCTCTATAGGAGAAAGCCCTGCCTCCAGCTGTTTGCTTAGAAATTCTAGGGACAATTAGGAGGCCTGCGTCTTGTGACCGTAGCGTACGTGTAGGTATGTATGACAGGAAGCCAGTGTAGAGAGGCTAACACTGGAGTAATATGATCAATTTTTTTTGGTTCTAGTCAGGATTCTAGCAGCCGTATTCAGCACTAACTGAAGTTTATTTAGTGCTTTATCCGGGTAGCCGGAAAAGTAGAGCATTGCAGTAGTTTTAACTTAGAAGTAACAAAAGCATAGTTTAATTTTAATGCATCATGTTTATAACCATCTCCTTCCAGACTGATCTGAAATTCATTTGAGTTTCTAGCAGCGTTGTCTTTACCTAGGCTCAGGACAAACACTGTCTGACAACGTAACGACTGGACACACTAGTGGTGAAAACACAGAGGAAATCTACGGTATGTCACGAACCGGCTCAAAGCCCGTAACAAAGGGAGACAACGTGGAGAATATATATATTTATTAACTAAAGCAACTAAGTATAATATACAATGGTGTGTGTAATCAGTAATCAGTAGTGTAAGTGAGTGTTTTGCATGAATGTGATAATGCCGGGTGATGAAAGGTGTCAAAGCAAACAAACAAAAGGCCACCAAGAACCACAACACAATCTACAAAAGGTGTCTGCATGGAGAGAGTCTCTCCCATGAATGTGGAAGAGGTCTATTTATCCTGGGAGACACCTGGCCCAGGTGTTTCCCATGTAGCTGACGACCCTCCCAACTCCGCCCACCGGCATCCTAATAAGGAAACAAGAACAAAGAGAGAATACGGCAGACAGAGTGGGAGGGTCGTCACACAGGTATATTCTGACTAAAGAGAAGAGTTCAGATGTTGATTTTCAATAACATAATGCCTCTCCCAATGTAATCAGAAGGATCTATCTCCTACAAGCATTAACGTCGATATAACTGTTTTTTTGGGCGGGGGGGTCAAGTTCTGTGGGTTTCTTCCCTTCCAGCCCCGTCTCAACCCTCCCTTCTGCCAATGGGAATATTTGGACTGAGATATTTCAGCTTTGAGAATCGCAGCAGCGGGACTTGGACCATGGAAGAAGGTCAGATCGATTTAATTAAGGAGATCTCTGGTTATAAATCCCAGGAGAACAGACCAACTCAGAGGCTGCATCCCAAGGCACCCGATTCCAAACATAGTATATGTAGAATATTTATTTTGACCAGAGCCCTATGTAGAGTCCTATGTAGAGTCCTATGTAGAGTCCTATGTAGAGTCCTATGTAGAGTCCTATGTAGAGTCCTATGTAGAGTCCTATGTAGAGTCCTATGTAGAGCCCTATGTAGAGTCCTAGCCCTATGTAGAGTCCTATGTAGAGCCCTATGTAGAGTCCTATGTAGAGTCCTATGTAGAGTCCTATGTAGAGTCCTATGTAGAGTCCTATGTAGAGCCCATATACAGCCCTATGTAGAGTCCTATGTAGAGCCCTATATACAGCCCTATGTAGAGTCCTATGTAGAGCCCTATATACAGCCCTATGTAGAGTCCTATGTAGAGCCCATATACAGCCCTATGTAGAGCCCTATGTAGAGCCCATATACAGCCCTATGTAGAGTCCTATGTAGAGCCCATATACAGCCCTATGTAGAGTCCTATGTAGAGCCCATATACAGCCCTATGTAGAGTCCTATGTAGAGCCCATATACAGCCCTATGTAGAGACCTATGTAGAGTCCTGTGAGTAGAGCCCATATACAGCCCTATGTAGAGTCCTATGTAGAGCCCATATAGAGCCCTACGAGAGACCTATGTAGAGTCCTGTGTAGAACCCATATACAGCCCTATGTAGAGTCCTATGTAGAGCCCTATGTAGAGTCCTATGTAGAGCCCTATGTAGAGCCCTATGTAGAGCCCTATGTAGAGCCCTATGTAGAGCCCTATGTAGAGTCCTATGTAGAGCCCATATAGAGCCATATGAGAGACCTATGGGCCCTGGTCAAAAGTAGTGCACTATACAGATAAAAGGGCCAGAACCAGGCAGACAGACTCTGGATTCAGGTAATAGGGTAACAGGGGAAGGCAGACAGACTCTGGGTTCAGGTAACAGGGTAACAGGGGAAGGCAGACAGACTCTCTGGGTTCAGGTAACAGGGGAAGGCAGACAGACTCTGGGTTCAGGTAACAGGTAACAGGGGAACAGGGGAACAGGGTAACAGGGGAAGGCAGACAGATTCTCTGGGTTCAGGTAACAGGTAACAGGTAGCAGGGGGAGGCAGACAGACTCTCTGGGTTCAGGTAACAGTTAACAGGTAACAGGGGAAGGCAGACAGATTCTCTGGGTTCAGGTAACAGGTAACAGGTAACAGGGGGAGGCAGACAGACTCTCTGGGTTCAGGTAACAGGTAACAGGTAACAGGTAACAGGGAACAGGGGAAGGCAGACAGACTCTCTGGGTTCAGGTAACAGTTAACAGGTAACAGGGGAAGGCAGACAGATTCTCTGGGTTCAGGTAACAGGTAACAGGTAACAGGGGGAGGCAGACAGACTCTCTGGGTTCAGGTAACAGTTAACAGGTAACAGGGGAAGGCAGGCAGACTCTCTGGGTTCAGGTAACAGGTAACAGGGGAAGGCAGACAGACTATCTGGGTTCAGGTAACAGGTAACAGGGGGAGGCAGGCAGACTCTCTGGGTTCAGGTAACAGGTAACAAGTAACAGGTAACAGGTAACAGGTAACAGGTAACAGGGGAAGGCAGACAGACTCTCTGGGTTCAGGAACAGGTAACAGGTAACAGGTAACAGGGAACAGGGGGACAGGGGAACAGGGGGAGGCAGACAGACTCTCTGGGTTCAGGTAACAGTTAACAGGGGAACAGGGGAAGGCAGACAGACTATCTGGGTTCAGGTAACAGGTAACAGGTAACAGGGGGAGGCAGACAGACTCTCTGGGTTCAGGTAACAGGTAACAGAGGAACAGGGGAAGGCAGACAGACTGTCTGGGTTCAGGTAACAGGTAACAGGTAACAGGGGGAGGCAGACAGACTCTCTGGGTTCAGGTAACAGGTAACATGTAACAGGTAACAGGTAACAGGGGAACAGGGGAACAGGGGAAGGCAGACAGACTCTCTGGGTTCAGGTAACAGTTAACAGGTAACAGGGGAACAGGGGAACAGCGGAAGGCAGACAGACTCTCTGGGTTCAGGTAACAGGTAACAGGTAACAGGGGGAGGCAGACAGACTCTCTGGGTTCAGGTAACAGGTAACAGGTAACAGGGGGAGGCAGACAGACTCTCTGGGTTCAGGTAACAGGTAACAGGTAACAGGTAACAGGGGGAGGCAGACAGACTCTCTGGGTTCAGGTAACAGGTAACAGGTAACAGGTAACAGGGGGAGGCAGACAGACTCTCTGGGTTCAGGTAACAGGTAACAGGGGAAAAGGGGAACAGGGGAAGGCAGACAGACTCTCTGCGTTCAGGTAACAGGTAACATGTAACAGGGGGAGGCAGACAGACTCTCTGGGTTCAGGTAACAGGTAACATGTAACAGGGAAGGCAGACAGACTCTCTGGGTTCAGGTAACAGGGGGAGGCAGACAGACTCTCTGGGTTCAGGTAACAGGTAACAGGTAACAGGGGGAGTCAGACAGACTCTCTGGGTTCAGGTAACAGGTAACAGGTAACAGGGGGAGGCAGACAGACTCTCTGAGTTCAGGTAACAGGTAACAGGTAACAGGGGGAGGCAGACAGACTCTCTGGGTTCAGGTAACAGGTAACAGGTAACAGGGAACAGGGGAACAGGGGAAGGCAGACAGACTCTCTGGGTTCAGGTAACAGGTAACAGGTAACAGGTAACAGGTAACAGGTAACAGGGGGGGAGGCAGACAGACTCTCTGGGTTCAGGTAACAGGGGAACAGGGGGAGGCAGACAGACTCTCTGGGTTCAGGGGTTAACAGGTAACAGGGGAAGACAGACTCTCTGGGTTCAGGGGTAACAGGGGAACAGGGGAAGGCAGACAGACTCTCGGTTCAGGTATCAGGGGAACAGGGGAACAGGGGAACAGGGGAAGGCAGACAGACTCTCTGGGTTCAGGTTACAGGTAACAGGTAACAGGGGAACAGGGGAACAGGGGGAGGCAGACAGACTCTCTGGGTTCAGGTAACAGGGGAACAGGGGAACAGGGAACAGGGAACAGGGGAACAGGGGGAGGCAGACAGACTCTCTGGGTTCAGGTAACAGTTAACAGGGGAACAGGGGAACAGGGGAAGGCAGACAGACTCTCTGAGTTCAGGTAACAGGTAACAGGTAACAGGGGGAGGCAGGCAGACTCTCTGGGTTCAGGTAACAGGTAACATAGGAACAGGGGAACAGGGGAACAGGGGAAGGCAGACAGACTCTCTGGGTTCAGGTAACAGGTAACAGGTAACAGGTAACAGGTAACAGGTAACAGGGAACAGGGGAACAGGGGAAGGCAGACAGACTCTCTGGGTTCAGGTAACAGGTAACAGGTAACAGGGGGAGTCAGACAGACTCTCTGGGTTCAGGTAACAGGTAACATGTAACAGGGAAGGCAGACAGACTCTCTGGGTTCAGGTAACAGGGGGAGGCAGACAGACTCTCTGGGTTCAGGTAACAGGTAACAGGTAACAGGTAACAGGTAACAGGTAACAGGGAACAGGGGAACAGGGGAAGGCAGACAGACTCTCTGGGTTCAGGTAACAGGTAACAGGTAACAGGGGGAGGCAGACAGACTCTCTGGGTTCAGGTAACAGGTAACAGGTAACAGGGGGAGGCAGACAGACTCTCTGGGTTCAGGTAACAGGTAACAGGTAACAGGGGGAGGCAGACAGACTCTCTGAGTTCAGGTAACAGGTAACAGGTAACAGGGGGAGGCAGACAGACTCTCTGGGTTCAGGTAACAGGTAACAGGTAACA
>NC_068427.1:50064650-50099650 GCF_023373465.1 Oncorhynchus keta
TATATCCTTATGTACATATTCTTTATCCCCTTACACTGTGTATAAGACAGTAGTTTTGGAATTGTTAGTTAGATTACTTGTTGGTTATCACTGCATTGTCGGAACTAGAAGCACAAGCATTTCGCTACACTCGCATTAACATCTGCTAACCATGTGTATGTGACAAATAAAATTTGATTTAATTGATTTGATTTGGTATTGTGATGTCATTATGGGGTACTGTGATGCCATTATGGGGTATTGTGATGTCATTGTGGGGTATTGTGATGTCATTATGGGGTATTGTGATGTCATTCTGGGGTATTGTGATGTCATTGTGGGGTATTGTGATGTCATTGTGGGGTATTGTGATGTCATTACACAGTATTTTCTCAACACCAGTGCGTACCAGGTGCATGCACCAATTTGTAAGTCGCTCTGGATAAGAGCGTCTGCTAAATGACTTAAATGTAAATGTAAATGTACCCTTTACATCCTAATATCTTATTCCAACATGGAGTTATAAACCATCACTCTGTCCACTTTTAACGACGAGCCACATCATCACAGGGGTGGTTGTCACGCAGTATGGGGTTGGTTGTCACGTAGTATGGGGTAGGATGTCACACAGTATGGGGTTGGATGTCACGCAGTATGGGGTTGGTTGTCACGCAGTATGGGGTTGGATGTCACGCAGTATGGGGTTGGCTGTCACGCAGTATGGGGTTGGTTGTCACGCAGTATGGGGTTGGTTGTCATGCAGTATGGTGGTTGGTTGTCACGCAGTATGGGGTTGGATGTCACGCAGTATGGGGTTTGGTTGTCACGCAGTATGGGGTTGGTTGTCACGCAGTATGGGGTTGGTTGTCACGCAGTATGGGGTTGGGTGTCACGCAGTATGGGGTTGGTTGTCACGCAGTATGGGGTTGGTTGTCACGCAGTATGGGGTTGGTTGTCACGCAGTATGGGGTTGGTTGTCACGCAGTATGGGGTTGGTTGTCACGCAGTATGGGGTTGGATGTCACGCAGTATGGGGTTGCTTGTCATGCAGTATGGGGTTGGATGTCACGCAGTATGGGGTTGGTTATCACGCAGTATGAGGTTGGTTGTCACGCAGTATGGGGTTGGATGTCACGCAGTATGGGGTTGGTTGTCACGCAGTATGGGGTTGGTTGTCACGCAGTATGGGGTTGGTTGTCACGCAGTATGGGGTTGGTTGTCACGCAGTATGGGGTTGGTTGTCACGCAGTATGGGGTTGGTTGTCACGCAGTATGGGGTTGGATGTCACGCAGTATGGGGTTGGTTGTCACGCAGTATGGGGTTGGTTGTCACATTGTTTGGAGTTGGTTGTCACGCAGTATGGGGTTGGTTGTCATGCAGTATGGGGTGGATGTCACGCAGTATGGGGTTGGTTGTCACGCAGTATGGGGTTGGTTGTCACGCAGTATGGGGTTGGTTGTCACGCAGTATGGGGTTGGTTGTCACATTGTTTGGAGTTGGTTGTCACGCAGTATGGGTTTGGTTGTCACGCAGTATGGGGTTTGGTTGTCACGCAGTATGGGGTTGGTTGTCACGCAGTATGGGGTTGGTTGTCACGCAGTATGGGGTTGGATGTCATGCAGTATGGGGTTGGATGTCACGCAGTATGGGGTTGGTTATCACGCAGTATGAGGTTGGTTGTCACGCAGTATGGGGTTGGATGTCACGCAGTATGGGGTTGGTTGTCACGCAGTATGGGGTTGGTTGTCACGCAGTATGGGGTTGGTTGTCACGCAGTATGGGGTTGGTTGTCACGCAGTATGGGGTTGGTTGTCACATTGTTTGGAGTTGGTTGTCATGCAGTATGGGGTTGGTTGTCATGCAGTATGGGGTGGATGTCACGCAGTATGGGGTTGGTTGTCACGCAGTATGGGGTTGGTTGTCACGCAGTATGGGGTTGGTTGTCACGCAGTATGGGGTTGGTTGTCACATTGTTTGGAGTTGGTTGTCACGCAGTATGGGTTTGGTTGTCATGCAGTATGGGGTTGGATGTCACGCAGTATGGGGTTGGTTATCACGCAGTATGAGGTTGGTTGTCACGCAGTATGGGGTTGGTTGTCACATTGTTTGGAGTTGGTTGTCACGCAGTATGGGGTTGGTTGTCACGCAGTATGGGGTTGGATGTCACGCAGTATGGGGTTGGACGCAGTGTCACGCAGTATGGGGTTGGTGTCACGCAGTATGGGGTTGGATGTCACGCAGTATGGGGTTGGTGTCACGCAGTATGGGGTTGGTTGTCATGCAGTATGGGGTTGGTTGTCACGCAGTATGGGGTTGGATGTCACGCAGTATGGGGTTGGTTGTCACGCAGTATGGGGTTGGATGTCACGCAGGGTATGGGGGATTGGATTGGATGTCACGCAGTATGAGGTTGGATGTCACGCAGTATGGGGTTGGATGTCACGCAGTATGGGGTTGGTTGTCACGCAGTATGGGGTTGGTTGTCACGCAGTATGGGGTTGGTTGTCACGCAGTATGGGGTTGGTTGTCACGCAGTATGGGGTTGGTTGTCACGCAGTATGGGGTTGGTTGTCACGCAGTATGGGGTTGGTTGTCACGCAGTATGGGGTTGGGTGTCACGCAGTATGGGGTTGGTTGTCACGCAGTATGGGGTTGGTTGTCACGCAGTATGGGGTTGGTTGTCACGCAGTATGGGGTTGGTTGTCACGCAGTATGGGGTTGGATGTCACGCAGTATGGGGTTGGTTGTCACGCAGTATGGGGTTGGATGTCACGCAGGGGTTGGTTGTCATATGGGGTTGGATGTCACGCAGTATGGGGTTGGTTGTCACGCAGTATGGGGTTGGTTGTCACGCAGTATGGGGTTGGTTGTCACGCAGTATGGGGTTGGTTGTCACGCAGTATGGGGTTGGATGTCACGCAGTATGGGGTTGGTTGTCACGCAGTATGGGGTTGGATGTCACGCAGTATGGGGTTGGATGTCACGCAGTATGGGGTTGGATGTCACGCAGTATGGGGTTGGTTGTCACGCAGTATGGGGTTGGATGTCACGCAGTATGGGGTTGGTTGTCACGCAGTATGGGGTTGGTTGTCACGCAGTATGGGGTTGGATGTCACGCAGTATGGGGTTGGTTGTCACGCAGTATGGGGTTGGATGTCACGCAGTATGGGGTTGGTTGTCACGCAGTATGGGGTTGGATGTCACGCAGTTGGTTGTCACGCATGGGGTTGGATGTCACGCAGTATGGGGTTGGTTGTCACGCAGTATGGGGTTGGATGTCACGCAGTATGGGGTTGGATGTCACGCAGTATGGGGTTGGATGTCACGCAGTATGGGGTTGGTTGTCACGCAGTATGGGGTTGGTTGTCACGCAGTATGGGGTTGGATGTCACGCAGTATGGGGTTGGTTGTCACGCAGTATGGGGTTGGTTGTCACGCAGTATGGGGTTGGTTGTCACGCAGTATGGGGTTGGATGTCACGCAGTATGGGGTTGGTTGTCACGCAGTATGGGGTTGGTTGTCACGCAGTATGGGGTTGGTTGTCACGCAGTATGGGGTTGGTTGTCACGCAGTATGGGGTTGGTTGTCACGCAGTATGGGGTTGGTTGTCACGCAGTATGGGGTTGGTTGTCACGCAGTATGGGGTTGGATGTCACGCAGTATGGGGTTGGTTGGAGTATGGGGTTGGATGTCACGCAGTATGGGGTTGGATGTCACGCAGTATGGGGTTGGATGTCACGCAGTATGGGGTTGGATGTCACGTAGTATGGGGTTGGATGTCACGCAGTATGGGGTTGGTTGTCACGCAGTATGGGGTTGGATGTCACGCAGTATGGGGTTGGTTGTCACGCAGTATGGGGTTGGTTGTCACGCAGTATGGGGTTGGTTGTCACGCAGTATGGGGTTGGTTGTCACGCAGTATGGGGTTGGTTGTCACGCAGTATGGGGTTGGTTGTCACATTGTTTGGAGTTGGTTGTCACGTAGTATGGGATTGGTTGTCAAGCAGTATGGGGTTGGTTGTCACGCAGTATGGGGTTGGTTGTCACATTGTTTGGAGTTGGTTGTCACGCAGTATGGGGTTGGTTGTCACGCAGTATGGGGTTGGTTGTCACGCAGTATGGGGTTGGTTGTCACGCAGTATGGGGTTGGTTGTCACGCAGTATGGGGTTGGTTGTCACGCAGTATGGGGTTGGTTGTCACATTGTTTGGAGTTGGTTGTCACGCAGTATGGGGTTGGTTGTCACGCAGTATGGGGTTGGATGTCACGCAGTATGGGGTTGGTTGTCACGCAGTATGGGGTTGGTTGTCACGCAGTATGGGGTTGGATGTCACGCAGTATGGGGTTGGTTGTCACGCAGTATGGGGTTGGATGTCACGCAGTATGGGGTTGGTTGTCACGCAGTATGGGGTTGGTTGTCACGCAGTATGGGGTTGGTTGTCACGCAGTATGGGGTTGGTTGTCACATTGTTTGGAGTTGGTTGTCACGCAGTATGGGGTTGGTTGTCACGCAGTATGGGGTTGGATGTCACGCAGTATGGGGTTGGTTGTCACGCAGTATGGGGTTGGTTGTCACGCAGTATGGGGTTGGTTGTCACGCAGTATGGGGTTGGATGTCACGCAGTATGGGGTTGGTTGTCACGCAGTATGGGGTTGGTTGTCACGCAGTATGGGGTTGGATGTCACGCAGTATAGGGGTGGTTGTCACACAGTATGGGGTTGGATGTCACGTAGTATGGGGTTGGATGTCATGCAGTATGGGGGGGTTGGATGTCATGCAGTATGGGGTTGGTGGTCACGCAGTATGGGGTTGGTGGTCACGCAGTATGGGGTTGGTGGTCACGCAGTATGGGGTTGGTTGTCACGCAGTATGGGGTTGGTTGTCACGCAGTATGGGGTTGTTGGCATGTCACGCACTATGGGGTTGGTTGTCACGCAGTATGGGGTTGGTTGTCACGCAGTATGGGGTTGGACGCAGTCACGCAGTATGGGGTTGGTTGTCACGCAGTATGGGGTTGGATGTCACGCAGTATGGGGTTGGATGTCACGCAGTATGGGGTTGGATGTCACGCAGTATGGGGTTGGTTGTCACGCAGTATGGGGTTGGATGTCACGGGGGGTTGGATGTCACGCAGTATGGGGTTGGATGTCACGCAGTATGGGGTTGGTTGTCACGCAGTATGGGGTTGGATGTCACGCAGTATGGGGTTGGATGTCACGCAGTATGGGGTTGGTTGTCACGCAGTATGGGGTTGGTTGTCACGCAGTATGGGGTTGGATGTCACGCAGTATGGGGTTGGTTGTCACATTGTTTGGGAGTTGGTTGTCACGCAGTATGGGGTTGGTTGTCACGCAGTATGGGGTTGGTTGTCACGCAGTATGGGGTTGGATGTCACGCAGTATGGGGTTGGTTGTCACGCAGTATGGGGTTGGTTGTCACGCAGTATGGGGTTGGATGTCACGCAGTATGGGGTTGAGTATGGGGTCACGGGGTTGTATGGGGTTGGTTGTCACGCAGTATGGGGTTGGTGTCACGCAGTATGGGGTTGGTTGTCACGTAGTATGGGGTTGGATGTCACGCAGTATGGGGTTGGATGTCACGCAGTATGGGGTTGGATGTCACGCAGTATGGGGTTGGATGTCACGCAGTATGGGGTTGGTTGTCACGCAGTATGGGGTTGGTTGTCACGCAGTATGGGGTTGGTTGTCACGCAGTATGGGGTTGGATGTCACGCAGTATGGGGTTGGATGTCACGTAGTATGGGGTTGGTTGTCACGCAGTATGGGGTTGGTTGTCACGCAGTATGGGGTTGGATGTCACGCAGTATGGGGTTGGTTGTCATGCAGTATGGGGTTGGATGTCACGCAGTATGGGGTTGGTTGTCACACATTATGGGGTTGGAAGTCACGCAGTATGGGGTTGGTTGTCACACAGTATGGGGTTGGATGTCACGCAGTATGGGGTTGTTGTCACGCAGTATGTTGGTTGTCATGCAGTATGGGGTTGGTTGTCACGCAGTATGGGGTTGGTTGTCACGCAGTATGGGGTTGGATGTCACGCAGTATGGGGTTGGTTGTCACGCAGTATGGGGTTGGTTGTCACGCAGTATGGGGTTGGTTGTCACGCAGTATGGGGTTGGATGTCACGCAGTATGGGGTTGGTTGTCACATTGTTTGGAGTTGGTTGTCACGCAGTATGGGGTTGGTTGTCACGCAGTATGGGGTTGGTTGTCACGCAGTATGGGGTTGGTTGTTACGCAGTATGGGGTTGGTTGTCACGCAGTATGGGGTTGGTTGTCACGCAGTATGGGGTTGGTTGTCACGCAGTATGGGGTTGGTTGTCACGCAGTATGGGGTTGGTTGTCACGCAGTATGGGGTTGGATGTCACGCAGTATGGGGTTGGTTGTCACGCAGTATGGGGTTGGTTGTCACGCAGTATGGGGTTGGTTGTCACGCAGTATGGGGTTGGATGTCACGCAGTATGGGGTTGGTTGTCACGCAGTATGGGGTTGGTTGTCACGCAGTATGGGGTTGGATGTCACGCAGTATGGGGTTGGTTGTCACATTGTTTGGAGTTGGTTGTCACGCAGTATGGGGTTGGTTGTCACGCAGTATGGGGTTGGTTGTCACGCAGTATGGGGTTGGTTGTCACGCAGTATGGGGTTGGATGTCACGCAGTATGGGGTTGGATGTCACGTAGTATGGGGTTGGATGTCACGCAGTATGGGGTTGGATGTCACGCAGTATGGGGTTGGTTGTCACGCAGTATGGGGTTGGATGTCACGCAGTATGGGGTTGGATGTCACGCAGTATGGGGTTGGTTGTCACGCAGTATGGGGTTGGATGTCACGCAGTATGGGGTTGGTTGTCACGCAGTATGGGGTTGGATGTCACGCAGTATGGGGTTGGTTGTCACGCAGTATGGGGTTGGTTGTCACGCAGTATGGGGTTGGTTGTCACGCAGTATGGGGTTGGTTGTCACGCAGTATGGGGTTGGTTGTCACATTGTTTGGAGTTGGTTGTCACGCAGTATGGGGTTGGTTGTCACGCAGTATGGGGTTGGTTGTCACGCAGTATGGGGTTGGTTGTCACGCAGTATGGGGTTGGATGTCACGCAGTATGGGGTTGGATGTCACGCAGTATGGGGTTGGTTGTCACGCAGTATGGGGTTGGATGTCACGCAGTATGGGGTTGGTTGTCACGCAGTATGGGGTTGGATGTCACGCAGTATGGGGTTGGTTGTCACGCAGTATGGGGTTGGATGTCACGCAGTATGGGGTTGGATGTCACGCAGTATGGGGTTGGTTGTCACGCAGTATGGGGTTGGATGTCACGCAGTATGGGGTTGGATGTCACGCAGTATGGGGTTGGTTGTCACGCAGTATGGGGTTGGTTGTCACGCAGTATGGGGTTGGATGTCACGCAGTATGGGGTTGGATGTCACGCAGTATGGGGTTGGATGTCACGTAGTATGGGGTTGGATGTCACGCAGTATGGGGTTGGATGTCACGCAGTATGGGGTTGGATGTCACATAGTATGGGGTTGGATGTCACGCATTATGGGGTTGGATGTCACGTAGTATGGGGTTGGTTGTCACGCAGTATGGGGTTGGATGTCACGCAGTATGGGGTTGGATGTCACGCAGTATGGGGTTGGATGTCACGCAGTATGGGGTTGGTTGTCACGCAGTATGGGGTTGGTTGTCACGCAGTATGGGGTTGGATGTCACGCAGTATGGGGTTGGATTGTTTGGAGTTGGTTGTCACGCAGTATGGGGTTGGTTGTCACGCAGTATGGGGTTGGATGTCACGCAGTATGGGGTTGGTTGTTACGCAGTATGGGGCTGGTTGTCATGCAGTATGGGGTTGGATGTCACGCAGTATGGGGTTGGATGTCACATAGTATGGGGTTGGTTGTCATGCAGTATGGGGTTGGATGTCACGCAGTATGGGGTTGGATGTCACGTAGTATGGGGTTGGTTGTCACGCAGTATGGGGTTGGATGTCACGCAGTATGGGGTTGGATGTCACGCAGTATGGGGTTGGATGTCACGCAGTATGGGGTTGGTTGTCACACATTATGGGGTTGGATGTCACGCAGTATGGGGTTGGTTGTCACACAGTATGGGGTTGGATGTCACGCAGTATGGGGTTGGTTGTCATGCAGTATGGGGTTGGTTGTCACGCAGTATGGGGTTGGTTGTCACGCAGTATGGGGTTGGATGTCATGCAGTATAGGGTTGGTTGTCACGCAGTATGGGGTTGGTTGTCACGCAGTATGGGGTTGGTTGTCACGCAGTATGGGGTTGGATGTCACGCAGTATGGGGTTGGTTGTCACATTGTTTGGAGTTGGGTGTCACGCACTATGGGGTTAGTTGTCACGCAGTATGGGGTTGGTTGTCACGCAGTATGGGGTTGGGTGTTACGCAGTATGGGGCTGGTTGTTACGCAGTATGGGGTTGGTTGTCGCGCAGTATGGGGTTGGTTGTCACGCAGTATGGGGTTGGTTGTCACGCAGTATGGGGTTGGTTGTCACGCAGTATGGGGTTGGATGTCACGCAGTATGGGGTTGGTTGTCACGCAGTATGGGATTGGTTGTCACGCAGTATGGGGTTGGTTGTCACGCAGTATGGGGTTGGATGTCACGCAGTATGGGATTGGGTGTCACATTGTTTACTGGTAGCTCCTTCCTGTTTTAACAGGAAATGAAGCAGACAGTCTTAGAAATAGCCTTTGTTTGACTGGACCATATTCAGTTTGAACACAACATTCAACATTTTATACTGTGAGATTAACATATGACATTCTGAGTACATTTCTAATAAAATCAAAGTGTATTTGTCACGTGCACTGAATACAACAGGTGTTGTAGACCTTACAATGAAATGTTTACTTACAAGTTCTCATCAATAGCGCAATAAAGGTGTTCGGTGAACAACAGGTAAGTAAAGAAATAAAACAGTAAAAAGACAGTGAAAAATAACAGTAGTGAGGCTATATACAGTAGAGAGGCTATATACAGTAGAGAGGCTATATACAGTAGAGGCTATATACAGTAGAGAGACTATATATAGTAGAGAGGCTATATACAGTAGAGAGGCTATATACAGTAGAGAGGCTATATACAGTAGAGAGACTATATACAGTAGAGAGGCTATATACAGTAGAGAGGCTATATACAGTAGAGAGGCTATATACAGTAGAGAGACTATATACAGTAGAGGGCTATATACAGTAGAGAGGCTATATACAGTAGAGAGGTTATATACAGTAGTGAGGGGAACGGCACCTATATCCAGGCTCTGATCAGGCCCTACACCCAAACAAGGGCACTGCGTTCATCCACCTCTGGCCTGCTCGCCTCCTTACCACTGAGGAAGTATAGTTCCCGCTCAGCCCAGTCAAAACTGTTCGCTGCTCTGGCCCCCAATGGTGGAACAAACTCCCTCACGACGCCAGGACAGCGGAGTCAATCACCACCTTCCGGAGACACCTGAAACCCCACCTCTTCAAGGAATACCTAGGATAGGGTAAGTAATCCTTCTCATAAAAGATTTAGATGCACTATTGTAAAGTGGCTGTTCCACTGGATGTCATAAGGTGAATGCACCAATTTGTAAGTCGCTCTGGATAAGAGCGTCTATAAATGACTTAAATGTAAATGTAAATGTAGAGAGGCTATACAGTAGAGAGGCTATATACAGTAGATAGGCTCTATACAGTAGACAGGCTATATACAGTAGAGGGGCTATATACAGTAGAGAGGTTATATACAGTATAGAGCCTATATACAGTAGTGAGGCTATATACAGTAGAGAGGTTATATACAGTAGAGAGGCTATATACAGTAGAGAGACTATATACAGTAGAGAGGCTATACAGTAGAGAGGCTATATACAGTAGATAGGCTCTATACAGCAGACAGGCTATATACAGTAGAGGGGCTATATAGAGTAGAGAGGTTATATACAGTAGAGAGGCTATACAGTAGAGAAGCTATATACAGTAGATAGGCTATATACAGTAGAGAGCTATATACATTAGAGAGGCTATATACAGTAGAGAGGCTCTATACAGCAGACAGGCTATATACAGTAGAGGGGCTATATAGAGTAGAGAGGTTATATACAGTAGAGAGCCTATATACAGTCAAGAGACTATATACAGTAGAGAGGCTATATACAGTAGAGAGGCTATATACAGTAGAGGCTATAAACAGTAGTGAGGCTATATACAGTAGTGAGGATATATACAGTAGAGAGGTTATATACAGTAGAGAGGCTATATACAGTAGTGAGGCTATATACAGTAGAGAGGCTATATACAGTAGAGAGGCTATATACAGTAGAGAGGCTATATACAGTAGATAGGCTCTATACAGCAGACAGGCTATATACAGTAGAGGGGCTATATAGAGTAGAGAGGTTATATACAGTAGAGAGCCTATATACAGTAGAGAGGCTATACAGTAGAGAAGCTATATACAGTAGATAGGCTATATACAGTAGAGGCTATATACAGTAGAGAGGCTATATACAGTTGAGGGGTTATATACAGTAGAGGCTATATACAGTAGAGAGGCTATATACAGTAGAGGCTTTATATAGTAGAGGGGCTATATACAGTAGAGGGGTTATATACAGTAGAGGCTATATACAGTAGAGAGGTTATATACAGTAGAGAGGCTATATACAGTAGAGAGGTTATATACAGTAGAGAGGCTGTATACAGTAGAGAGGTTATATACAGTAGAGAGGCTATATATAGTAGAGAGGTTATATACAGTAGAGAGGCTATATACAGTAGAGAGGTTATATACAGTAGAGAGGCTATATACAGTAGAGAGGCTATATACAGTAGAGAGGCTATATATAGTAGAGAGGTTATATACAGTAGAGAGGCTATATACAGTAGAGAGGCTATATACAGTAGAGAGGTTATATACAGTAGAGAGGCTATATTCAGTAGAGAGGCTATATACAGTAGAGAGGCTATATACAGTAGAGAGGCTGTATACAGTAGAGAGGTTATATACAGTAGAGAGGCTATATACAGTAGAGGTTATATACAGTAGAGAGGCTATATACAGTAGAGAGGCTATACAGTATAGATGTTATATACAGTAGAGAGGCTATATACAGTAGAGAGGTTATATACAGTAGTGAGGCTATATACAGTAGAGAGGCTATATACAGTAGAGAGGCTATATACAGTAGAGAGGCTATATACAGTAGAGGCTATATACAGTAGTGAGGCTATATACAGTAGAGAGGTTATATACAGTAGAGAGGTTGTACAGTAGAGACGGTAATATACAGTAGAGGCTATATACAGTAGAGGCTATATACAGTAGTGAGGTTATATACAGTAGAGAGGTTATATACAGTAGAGAGGCTATATACAGTCAAGAGACTATATACAGTAGAGAGGCTATATACAGTAGAGAGGCTATATACAGTAGAGGCTATAAACAGTAGTGATGCTATATACAGTAGTGAGGCTATATACAGTAGAGAGGTTATATACAGTAGAGAGGCTATATACAGTAGAGAGACTATATACAGTAGAGAGGCTATATACAGTAGAGAGGCTATATACAGTAGATAGGCTCTATACAGCAGACAGGCTATATACAGTAGAGGGGCTATATACAGTAGAGAGGCTATATACAGTAGATAGGCTCTATACAGCAGACAGGCTATATACAGTAGAGGGGCTATATAGAGTAGAGAGGTTATATACAGTAGAGAGGCTATACAGTAGAGAAGCTATATACAGTAGATAGGCTATATACAGTAGAGGCTATATACAGTAGAGAGGCGATATACATTAGAGAGGCTATATACAGTAGAGAGGCTCTATACAGCAGACAGGCTATATACAGTAGAGGGGCTATATAGATTAGAGGCTCTATACAGAAGAAAGGCTATATACAGTAGAGAGGCTATATACAGTAGAGAGGCTATATACAGTAGAGAGCTTTATACAGTAGAGGGCTATATACAGTAGAGGGTTATATACAGTAGAGGCTATATACAGTAGAGAGGCTTTATACAGTAGAGGGGCTATATACAGTAGAGGGCTATATACAGTAGAGGGGTTATATACAGTAGAGGCTATATACAGTAGAGAGGCTATATACAGTAGAGAGGCTATATACAGTAGAGAGGCTATATACAGTAGAGAGGCTCTATAGAGCAGACAGGCTATATACAGTAGAGGGGCTATATAGAGTAGAGAGGCTATATACAGTAGAGAGGTTATGTACAGTAGAGGCTATATACATTAGAGGCTATATACAGTAGAGGCTTTATACAGTAGAGGGGCTATATACAGTAGAGGATATATACAGTAGAGAGGCTATATACAGTAGAGAGGCTATATACAGTAGAGGGGCTATATACAGCAGACAGGCTATATACAGTAGAGAGGCTATATAGAGTAGAGGCTATATACAGTAGAGAGGTTATGTTCAGAAGAGGCTATATACATTAGAGGCTATATACAGTAGAGGCTTTATACAGTAGAGGGCTATATACAGTAGAGGGTTATATACAGTAGAGGCTATATACAGTAGAGAGGCTTTATACAGTAGAGGGCTATATACAGTAGAGGGGCTATATACAGTAGAGGGTTATATACAGTAGAGGCTATATACAGTAGAGAGGCTATATACAGTAGAGAGCTATATACAGTAGAGAGGCTATATACAGTAGAGAGGGCTCTATACAGCAGACAGGCTATATACAGTAGAGGGCTATATAGAGTAGAGAGGCTATATACAGTAGAGGGTTATGTACAGTAGAGGCTATATACATTAGAGGCTATATACAGTAGAGGCTTTATACAGTAGAGGGCTATATACAGTAGAGGATATATACAGTAGAGAGGCTATATACCGTAGAGAGGCTATATACAGTAGAGGGGCTATATACAGTAGAGGTTATATACAGTAGAGAGGCTATAAAAGTAGAGAGGCTATACAGTAGAGGGGCTATATACAGTAGAGAGGTTATATACAGTAGAGAGGCTATATACAGTAGAGGGGCTATATACAGTAGAGAGGTTATATACAGTAGAGAGGCTATATACAGTAGAGAGGTTATATACAGTAGAGAGGCTATAAAAGTAGAGAGGCTATGTACAGTAGAGGGGCTATATACAGTAGAGGGGCTATATACAGTAGAGAGGCTATATACAGTAGAGAGGCTATATACAGTAGAGAGACTATATACAGTAGAGAGGCTATATACAGTAGAGAGGCTATATACAGTAGAGAGACTATATACAGTAGAGAGGTTATATACAGTAGAGAGGCTATAAAAGTAGAGAGGCTACGTACAGTAGAGAGGCTATATACAGTAGAGAGGCTATACAGTATAGATGTTATATACAGTAGAGAGGCTATATACAGTAGAGAGGTTATATACAGTAGTGAGGCTATATACAGTAGAGAGGCTATATACAGTAGAGAGGCTCTATACAGCAGACAGGCTATATACAGTAGAGGGGCTATATAGAGTAGAGAGGCTATATACAGTAGAGAGGTTATGTACAGTAGAGGCTATATACAGTAGAGAGGCTATATACATTAGAGAGGCTATATACAGTAGAGAGGCTCTATACAGCAGACAGGCTATATACAGTAGAGGGGCTATATAGAGTAGAGAGGCTATATACAGTAGAGAGGTTATGTACAGTAGAGGCTATATACATTAGAGGCTATATACAGTAGAGGCTTTATACAGTAGAGGGGCTATATACAGTAGAGGATATATACAGTAGAGAGGCTATATACAGTAGAGAGGCTATATACAGTAGAGGGGCTATATACAGTAGAGGCTATATACAGTAGTGAGGCTATAAAAGTAGAGAGGCTATATACAGTAGAGGGCTATATACAGTAGAGAGGCTATATACCGTAGAGGCTATATACAGTAGAGGGCTATATACAGTAGAGAGGTTATATACAGTAGAGAGGCTATAAAAGTAGAGAGGCTATACAGTAGAGGGGCTATATACAGTAGAGAGGCTATAAAAGTAGAGAGGCTATGTACAGTAGAGGGGCTATATACAGTAGAGGGGCTATATACAGTAGAGAGGCTATATACAGTAGAGAGGCTATATACAGTAGAGAGACTATATACAGTAGAGGCTATATACAGTAGAGAGGCTATATACAGTAGAGAGACTATATACAGTAGAGAGGTTATATACAGTAGAGAGGCTATAAAAGTAGAGAGGCTACGTACAGTAGAGGGGCTATATACAGTAGAGGGGCTATATACAGTAGAGAGGCTATATACAGTAGAGAGGTTATATACAGTAGAGAGGCTATATACAGTAGAGAGGCTATATACAGTAGAGAGGCTATATACAGTAGAGAGGCTATATACAGTAGAGAGGCTATATACAGTAGAGGCTATATACAGTAGAGAGGTTGTACAGTAGAGACGGTAATATACAGTAGAGGCTATATACAGTAGAGGCTATATACAGTAGAGAGGTTATATACAGTAGAGAGGTTATATACAGTAGAGAGGCTATATACAGTCAAGAGACTATATACAGTAGAGAGGCTATATACAGTAGAGAGGCTATATACAGTAGAGGCTATAAACAGTAGTGAGGCTATATACAGTAGAGAGGCTATATACAGTAGAGAGGTTATATACAGTAGAGAGGTTATATACAGTAGAGAGGCTATATACAGTAGAGAGGCTATATACAGTAGAGAGGCTATATACAGTAGAGAGGTTATATACAGTAGAGAGGCTATATACAGTAGAGAGGCTATATACAGTAGAGAGGTTATATACAGTAGAGAGGCTATATACAGTAGAGAGGCTATATACAGTAGAGAGGCTATATACAGTAGAGAGGCTATATACAGTAGAGAGGCTATATACAGTAGAGAGGCTATACAGTAGAGAGGCTATATACAGTAGATAGGCCATATACAGTAGAGAGGTTATATACAGTAGATAGGCTCTATACAGCAGACAGGCTATATACAGTAGAGAGGCTATATACAGTAGAGAGGCTATATACAGTAGAGGGGCTATATAGATTAGAGAGGCTCTATACAGAAGAAAGGCTATATACAGTAGAGAGGCTATATACAGTAGAGAGGCTATATACAGTAGAGAGGCTATATACAGTAGAGGCTATATACAGTAGAGAGGCTATATACAGTAGAGAGGCTCTATACAGCAGACAGGCTATATACAGTAGAGGGGCTATATAGAGTAGAGAGGCTATATACAGTAGAGAGGTTATGTTCAGTAGAGGCTATATACATTAGAGGCTATATACAGTAGAGGCTTTATACAGTAGAGGGGCTATATACAGTAGAGGGGTTATATACAGTAGAGGCTATATACAGTAGAGAGGCTATATACAGTAGAGGCTTTATACAGTAGAGGGGCTATATACAGTAGAGGGGTTATATACAGTAGAGGCTATATACAGTAGAGAGGCTATATACAGTAGAGAGGCTATATACAGTCGAGGCTATATACAGTAGAGAGGCTATATACAGTAGAGAGGCTCTATAGAGCAGACAGGCTATATACAGTAGAGGGGCTATATAGAGTAGAGAGGCTATATACAGTAGAGAGGTTATGTACAGTAGAGGCTATATACATTAGAGGCTATATACAGTAGAGGCTTTATACAGTAGAGGGGCTATATACAGTAGAGGATATATACAGTAGAGAGGCTATATACAGTAGAGAGGCTATATACAGTAGAGGGGCTATATACAGTAGAGGCTATATACAGTAGTGAGGCTATAAAAGTAGAGAGGCTATATACAGTAGAGGGGCTATATACAGTAGAGAGGCTATATACCGTAGAGAGGCTATATACAGTAGAGGGGCTATATACAGTAGAGAGGTTATATACAGTAGAGAGGCTATAAAAGTAGAGAGGCTATACAGTAGAGGGGCTATATACAGTAGAGAGGTTATATACAGTAGAGAGGCTATATACAGTAGAGGGGCTATATACAGTAGAGGGGCTATATACAGTAGAGAGGCTATATACAGTAGAGAGGCTATATACAGTAGAGAGACTATATACAGTAGAGAGGCTATATACAGTAGAGAGGCTATATACAGTAGAGAGACTATATACAGTAGAGAGGTTATATACAGTAGAGAGGCTATATACAGTAGAGAGGCTATATACAGTAGAGAGGCTATATACAGTAGAGAGGCTATATACAGTAGAGAGGCTATATACAGTAGAGAGGCTATATACAGTAGAGAGGTTATATACAGTAGAGAGGCTATAAAGTAGAGAGGCTATATACAGTAGAGAGGCTATATACAGTAGAGAGGCTATATACAGTAGAGAGGTTATATACAGTAGAGAGGCTATATACAGTAGAGAGGCTATAAACAGTAGAGAGGCTATATACAGTAGAGAGGCTATATACAGTAGAGAGGCTATATACAGTAGAGAGGCTATAAAAGTAGCGAGGCTACATACAGACACCGTTTAGTCGGACTGATTGAGGTAATATGTACATGTAGATATGGTTAAAGTGACTATGCATAAATGATGAACAGAGAGTAGCAGTAGCGTAAAAGAGGGGTTGGTGGGTGGCAGGACACAATGCAGATAGCACGGTTAGCCAATGTGCTGGGAGCACTGGTTGGTTGGCCCAATTGAAGTAGTATAGTGTGTGTATGCATGGTTAAGGTTAAGGTCAGGTTTACAATCAGACTTGTATGGTTTTGTGACTGTGCCAGCTAGTGACTGCCTTGCAGAGCTGCTTCTTTGCTCATGGGTCATCCCAACAAATACCAACCTGCCCACATCAACCCCCTACTGTCTGTTCTTCTGTAGGCTTTCTGCAATCACTGCGTTTGTATTTTAATCAATGTGTAACTTTGAGAAGCAGGCAGGCGGGGGTTATTTATTTTCAACCCGATTCTTACTGTGCCAATCAGGGCTGTCTCCGGGGTGTGGAAGGGGGGCAGGCAGGTAGAGGGAAGTGTGTGTGTGTGTGTGTGTGTGTGTGTGTGTGTGTGTGTGTGTGTGTGTGTGTGTGTGTGTGTGTGTGTGTGTGTGTGTGTGTGTGTGTGTGTGTGTGTGTGTATATAGGCACACTCAGCTTTGTCTCAAGTCCAACCCTCTTCTATAGCAACAGCTACAGACACATCAATCCTGTAGTGTACAGACACATCAGTCCTGCTCCACAAAGGGCACCCTATTCCCTATATAGTGCACAACTTTAGACCTGAGTCCTATGGGTTAACCCTATGTAGTGCACTACTTTAGACCAGAGCCCTATGGGTTAACCCTATGTAGTGCACTACTTTAGACCAGAGCCCTATGGGTTAACCCTATGTAGTGCACTACTTTAGACCAGAGCCCTATGGGTTAACCCTATGTAGTGCGCTACTTTAGACCAGAGCCCTATGGGTTAACCCTATGTAGTGCACTACTTTAAACCAGAACCCTATGGGTTAACCCTATGTAGTGCACTACTTTAGACCAGAGCCCGATGGGTTAACCCTATGTAGTGCACTACTTTAGACCAGAGCCCTATGGGTTAACCCTATGTAGTGCACTACTTTAAACCAGAACCCTATGGGTTAACCCTATGTAGTGCACTACTTTAGACCAGAGCCCTATGGGTTAACCCTATGTAGTGCACTACTTTAGACCAGAGCCCTATGGGTTAACCCTATGTCGTGCACTACTTTAGACCAGAGCCCTATGGGTTAACCCTATGTAGTGCACTACTGTAGACCAGAGCCCTATGGGTTAACCCTATGTAGTGCACTACTTTAAACCAGAACCCTATGGGTTAACCCTATGTAGTGCACTACTTTAGACCAGAGCCCTATGGGTTAACCCTATGTAGTGCACTATAAAGTGAGTAGGGTGCCATTCAGGGCAGAAACATCCTTAGTCCCATCAGCGGGCAGTGAGAGAAATGGCCTCATTTAGCGATTCACGAGCTGCAGTGTGGAGCAATGGAGTCAAACCATATCGGATCGTAACAATAAAACAATCAAGTATGAAAAAGCTTTTTAGATCAGAGATTCCGGAGGTTCTGGAGAGAAAGGTTCTGGAGGTTCTGTAGAGAGAGGTTCTGGAGAGAAAGGTTCTGGAGAGAAAGGTTCTGGAGAGAAAGGTTCTGGAGGTTCTGTAGAGAGAGGTTCTGGAGAGAAAGGTTCTGGAGGTTCTGTAGAGAGAGGTTCTGGAGAGAAAGGTTCTGGAGATTCTGGAGAGAGAGGTTCTGGAGAGAAAGGTTCTGGAGATTCTGGAGAGAAAGGTTCTGGAGGTTCTGGAGAGAAATGTTCTGGATATTCTGGAGAGAGAGGTTCTGGAGAGAAAGGTTCTGGAGGTTCTGGAGGGAGAGGTTCTGGAGAGAAAGGTTGTGGAGGTTCTGCGCCAGTACCCAAAACGTCACTGGATCAAAGGTAAAAAGATAAAAATCTGTTATTCTGTCCCTGAGCAAGGAAGTTAACACTGATGTTGTGAATTCCGATTATGGCAGCCCCCCTGCACCTCTCTGATTCGGAGGGTTAAAATGCGGAAATCCACATTTCAAATGAATCCCAAATAACCTCTGGAGAGAGAGGTTCTGGAGAGAGAGGTTCTGGAGAGAGAGGTTCTGGAGAGAAAGGTTCTGGAGGTTCTGGAGAGAGAGGTTCTGGAGAGAAAGGTTCTGGAGGTTCTGGAGAGAGAGGTTCTGAAGAGAAAGGCTCTGGAGGTTCTGGAGAGAGAGGTTCTGGAGAGAAAGGCTCTGGAGAGAGAGGTTATGGAGAGAAAGGGTCTGGAGGTTCTAGAGAGAGAGATTCTGGAGGTTCTGGAGAGAGAGGTTCTGGAGAGAAGTTCTTGAGGTTCTGGAGAGAGGGCCTGGACAGCTTGCTATCATCGACAGAAAAATGATTTCCCAAGTTTATCAAGACATTTTGCAGGAGAATGTATCTGTCCGCCAATTGAAGCTCAACAGAAGTTTGGTGATGCAACAGGACAACGACCCAAAACACAGAAGTAAATCAACAACAGAAGACAATACGCCTTCTGGAGTGGCCCAGTCAGAGTCCTGACCTTCTGGAGGGGCCCAGTCAGAGTCCTGACCTTGGAGTAGCTGAGTCCTGACCTTCTGTGGCCCAGTCAGAGTCCTGACCTTCTGGAGTCTGAGTCCTGACCTTCTGTGGCCCAGTCAGAGTCCTGACCTCAACCCCATTGAGATGCTGTGGCATGACCTCAAGAGAGCGTTTCACACCAGACATATCAAGAATATTGCTGAACTGAAACAGTTTTGTAAAGAGGAACGGTCCAAAATTCCTCCTGACCGTTGTGCAGGTCTGATCCACAACTACAGAAAACATATGGTTGAGGTTATTGCTGCCAAAGGAGGGTCAACCAGTTATTAAATCCAAGGGTTCACATACTTTTCCCACCCTGCACTGTGAATGTTTACACTGTGTGTTCAATAAAGACACGAAAACGTATAATTGTTTGTGTGTTATTAGTTCAAGCAGACTGTGTTTGTCTGTTGTTGTGACCTAGATGAAGATCAGATCAAATGTTATGACCAATTGATGCAGAAATCCAGGTAAATCTAAAAAAGGTTCACATACTTGTTTTTGTTGCCACAGTAAAAGGAGGCATCTCTAGATCTCCATTCCCACGAGAACCCACATCTGATCTGAGTAATGGTCACTCACTTTCAAATGAAGTCACCACAGTTCATAGATCTACAGATGAGGCATTTCCACAGTACGGACCAGGGGAAAAAGCCACAATTAATCATTTCACTTTTATTCCAGGAAACTCTTTTTCCTCTCCTACAGTTTCACTCTACTGCCAAGATCCTTTTCACCCCCCCACCTCCCCATCTAAATGGTGGCTAATGTAATCAAGCGTCTATCTTAAAGGGGTTCAGATGTGGCTGGAGTAGATGTCATTTCTCTCCGTAAAGGGGGTGCTGGAGCGGAGAGCTGATCTGTAGCCAGGCCCGGACACTGTGCATGTGTGTGTTTGTGTTGATCCCAGCAGAACTGAACTGGGCCAGGCGCCACAAGACTGAACCTAAACACAGAGATAAGGCACCACATCACAGACATCCACCGCCCGCTTGACTGTTTTTTGAATGACTTCCAACCAATCACAAAGGAGAAGAAAGAAGAAAGAAAAAAAAACAAACAAAACAGAAATGTCTTGATTTACTTTCTCAGTGTTACAGGGATGGAGAGGAGCTCTGGTGTTTTGTGTGGAAGAACACTGTCCCCTGGTGGTTGAACTAGGTACTAGGTATTTTACTCACAACTTCATTTTGGATGACGAGACCTGAGAGTTCGGTCTCCAGGGCACTTCCTTAATTAGTCTCTTCTCAATTCTTTATGTCCTTCACTTCCTTCTCAAAATGCATTAGAAGAAGAGACCTCAGACCCGTTTTGAGGAGGATGTGAGGAGAGAGGACACAAGGATTCGAGAAGAGACTATTTGTGGAAGAGCCATGGTCTACACCAGCGTTTCTCAAACTCGGTCCTCGAGAACCCAAAGGCGGCACGTTGTTTGTTTTTGCCCCTTAACACTACACAGCTTGACAATTAGTTGATTATTTGTATCAGCTGTGTGGACCCTTGGGGTCCCGAGGATCGAGTTTGAGAAATGCTGGTCTACACCATGAAGCCGGCAGTGAGCCAGGACACCATGGTATCAGTAGCTGAGCTCGGCAGTGTCCCATTGCTGAAGGTCTTATCATGGATGTACAGTATGTGATGACGGCTCCTACAAAAGAAGCGTCTTCACACGTTGGCTGGATGTAGGAGAACTGTCAGTGCTATCCGGGATCCTTGGGACATCCATACCTTAAACCCTAACCCCTAACCTCCCAGTTAACAATTCTAAAGAGAAAGAAAGTTTTTGTAATGTTACCCTGTTTGAGTGTCCAGTATTTCTGTCTGTAATAAAGCCCTTTTAGGGGGGAAAACTCCTTCTGATTGGCTGGGCCTGTCTTCAGAAAGTATTCATACCCCTTATTCCACATTTTGTTGTGTTACCTGAATTCAAAAAGGATTTAATATTTTAAAAAGTCTCACCCATCCACACACGCTACCCCATAATAACAAAGTGAGAACATGTTTTTAGAAAATAGAAACATCTCTTTTATATAAGTATTCACATCCTTGAGTCAATACTTTGTAGAAGCACCTTTGGCAGTGGCTACAACTGTGAGTCTTACTGCAAAATTAACTTATAGCTCCATTCGGTTTCTGTTTTTTTTATCCTGAAAAACTCCCCAGAACTCCCCAGTCCTTAACGATTACAAGCATACCCATAACATGAGCCATACCCATAAAGTTATGCAGCCACCACTATGCTTGTAAATATTGAGAGTGGTACTCAGTAATGTGTTGTATTGGGTTTTGCCCCAAACATAACTCTGCATTCAGGACAAAACAGTTTATTTTGTTTTACTTTAGTGCCTTTTTGCAAACGAGATGCATGTTTTTGGAATATTTGTATTCTGTACAGACTTCCTTCTTTTCACTGTCAATTAGGTTAATATTGTGGTTTAACTACAATGTTGTTGATCCATCCTCAGTTCTCTCCGATCACAACCATTAAACTTTTTAAAGTCACCTCATAGTGAAATCCCTGAGCAATTTCATTCCTCTCCAGCAACTGAGTTAGAAAGGATGCCTGTATCTTTGTAACTGGGTATATTGATACATCATCCGAAGTGTAACTAATAACTTCACCATACTCAAAGGGATATTCAAAATCCACTTTTATTTTTTTTTACCCATCTAGCAATAGGTGCCCTTCTTTTCGAGGCATCGGAAAACCTCCCTGACCATTGTGATTGAATCTATTCACACCCCCGAGTCAATACTTTGTAGATGCACCTTTGACAGTGATTACAGCTGTGAGCCTTTTCTGGGTAAGTCTCTTAAGAGCTTTCCACACTTGGATTGTGACCGCTACTAAGAACTCTCCTTCTCTGTGGCTGCCGTGAGTAAGACATTTAAGCGTGTTAACCCTCACAAGGCGGCCGGCCCAGACGGCATCCCTAGCCGCGCCCTCAGAGCATGCCAGACCAGCTGGCTGGAGTGTTTACGGACATATTCAATCTCTCCCTATCCCAGTCTGTTGTCCCAACATGCTTCAATATGGCCACCATTGTTCCTGTACCCAAGAAAGCCAAGGTAACTGAACTAAATGACTATCACCCCGTAGCACTCACATCTGTCATCATGAAGTGCTTTGAGAGGCTAGTTAAGGACCATATCACCTCCACCTTACCTGACACCCAAGACCCACTTCAATTTGCTTACCGCCCCAATGGATCGACAGACGATGCAATCGCCATCACACTGCCCTATCCCATCTGGACAAGAGAAATACCTATGTAAGAATGCTGTTCATTGACAACAGCTCAGCATTCAACACCATAGTACCCTCCAAGCTCATCATTAAGCTTGAGGCCCTGGGTCTGAACTCCGCCCTGTGCAACTGGGTCCTGGACTTCCTGACGGGCCACCCCCAGGTGGTGAGGGTAGGAAACAACACCTCCACTTCGCTGATCCTCAACACTGGGGCCCCACAAGGGTGCGTGCTCAGCCCCCTCCTGTACTCCCTGTTCACCCATGACCGCGTGGCCAAGCACGCCTCAATCATCAAGTTTTCAGACAATACGACAGTAGTAGACTTGATTACCAACAATGACGAGACTACCTACAGAGAGGAGGTATTTGGTATTTTATTAGGATCCCCATTAGCTGTTGCAAAAGCAGCAGCTACTCTTCCTGGGGTCCACACAACACATGAAAACATAATACAGAATGACATAATACAGAACATCATTAGACAAGAACAGCTCAAGGACAGAACTACATACATTTTAAAAAGGCACATGTAGCCTACATAGCAATACAAAGTTGCCCCAACTTTCAATATTCCAAAACTAGTTTGGGAGATTGCCTGCCCTGTGAGTTCTGCTATACTTACAGACATAATTCAGACGGATTTAGAAGCTTTAGAGTGTTTTCTATCCAATGATAATTATTATATGCATATATTAGCAATTTTAGACAGATTTCTTTTCAGTTTACAATGAGCACGCAATTCATCCAAAGGGGGCAGTATTATCCCTGACACGCTGGGTAGATGAACAAGGTGTTTATCTTTAATTTGAGCTATTGGACTTCTAAGAATATTTTTTCATTCCATGCGTCACCGTTCCATCTGAACGGGGGAGGGGTCGTTCCCCAGCTTCAACAGGTTTCACATCAGACCAACAAATATTTTTAACATCATCCACATAAGAGTCACAGCAAAATCTTTTGTATGATCTCTTATACACTAGTTTAGGCCCAGATGTTGGAACTTTGTCTTTCCTGTATATATCCACTATATTGTGATCACTGCATCCAATGGGGACAGATACAGCTTTAGAACAAAGTTCTAGTAAAAATGTGATCGATACATGTGGATGATCTTGTTCCTGTAGTGTTTGTAAACACCCTGGTAGGTTGATTAATAACCTGAACCAGATTACAGGCACTGGTTACAGTGAGAAGCTTCCTCCTGAGTGGACAGCTTGATGAAAACCAGTCAATATTCAGATCCCCAAGAAAGTAGACCTCTCTGTTTACATCACATACACTATCAAGCATTTCACACACATTATTTAGATACTGACTGTTAGCACTTGGTGGCCTATAGCAACACGCCAAAAGAAAAGGCTTTAGATGTGCCAAGTGAACCTGCACCCACAACACCTGACATAAGATCTTCTCTAAGCATTACAGAGATGTGGTTCTGAATATATACAGCAACACCTCCCCCATAAGCATTCCTGCCTCTTCTATAGATGTTATATCCTCGTATTGTTACTGCTGTATCATCAAATGAATTATCTAAGTGAGTCTCAGAAATGGATAATATATTAATGTTTTCTGATGTTATCAAGTTATTGATTTCACGAACCTTATTGCTAAGGCTACATATATTAATATGAGCTATTTTCTGTCCTTTCCTGGGTATCTTATCAGAGATAAACATAATACTGAAAAGAGCAGATAAAGCTAAAGATATACAAATATACATTCAACAGTCCAATAAGGGGTCCCGCTAGCAGATCAACTTCCGATGAAACTGGAGGGCATACAAATTATGGATATTAATCATTTAGGTACATAAGTGTCTTATATCGGTTGAAATGTGTGTTAATTGAATTGCTCTGTCTGATTTACAGTAGCTATTACATCGAAAACATGCCATGCGATTGTTTGTGGACGGCTCCCCACATCAAAATATTTTTCCACCGGCACAGGTTTCATACATTCACAAAAAGCGATTAAATATTCACCTACTTTTTGAATATCTTCCTCTGATTTGTCATCCAAAGGGTCCCAGCAATAACATGGAGTGTCGTTTTGTTAGATAAAATCCTTCTTTAGATCCCAAAAGGTCTGTTTAGTTGGCACCATCGATTTGAGTAATCCACTCTTTCAACTTGCTGAGAAAGGAATCCAAAAATCTACCCCTAAACTTTGTTTCAACAGGTCAAAATACGTTTCTATTTATTCCTCAGATACCCTAAAATGTAATCAAACTATAATATTTATTTTGGAAAGAAGTATGTTCAATGGGAAATTGATTTTCGCAGGTGCATCCTGTCTTCATGTCAAGCGCAAACACGAATTTGCAAGACTGTGTCCCTCTACTAAAACTGATATTTCTTATTTGTTTTGGAAGTTACAAGCCTGAAACCTTGAACATAGACTGCTGACACCCTGTGGAAGCCATAGGAATTGCATGATGGGAGCCAAAAACAAAAACTCTGGTTGGTTTTTCTTTGGATTTTCTCTTACCATATCTATTGTGTTATAGTCTCCTGCATTATTTTAACATTTCTACAAACTTCAAAGTGTTTTCTTTCCAATGGTACGCAAGTATATGCATATCCTGGCTTCAGGGCCTGAGCAACAAGCAGGTTACTTTGGGAACATCATTCAGGCAGAAATTGAGAAAAAAGGTACCTAGCCCTAATTATTAATCAGTTGGTGTGTGTGTGTGTGTGCTGTGGGGTTGAGTCTACGAACCCATAGGCTTGGCTCGCTCATCCCTTCCAGGCTTCTGGGAGGGAGGGTGGACAATGAGTCTGTTGTAGCGGATGTACGCAATGTCCCCCCGCGCTCTGGCAGCTTTCATGGCTGGGATCAGTTCTTTCCTCTTCTGGCGCACAGCTTCAGGATAGTCCTCATTGAAGAAGGTATACGTTCCTCTCAAGTTCTTGGCTCTTTCCAGAACAGCTACCTTGTCTTTGAACCTCAGGAACTTGACCACTATCGCCCTGGGCCTGTCACCTGGGACAGTACTCCCACCGTCTTTGGTCTTTGTCATGGCAACATATGTTACTCCTCGCTGTTCCAGACAGGGCAGTTCATGCGGAAAATTGACAACAGCAAACAGCAGGGATCTAGACAGCCACAAACCCAGGATCTCAAGGCCATCAGACTTTTAAATAGCCATCACTAGCACATTAGAGGCTGCTGCCCTATATACATAGACTTGAAATCACTGGCCACTTTAAAATGTTTACATTGTTTACGTTTTGCATTACTCATCTCATATGTATATACTGTATTCTGTTCTATTCTACTGTAACTTAGTCTATGCATTACTCATCTCATATGTATATACTGTATTATATTATCTTCTACTGTAACTTAGTCTATGCATTACTCAACTCATATGTATATACTGTATTCTATTCTACTGTAACTTAGTCTATGCTTTACTCATCTCATATGTATATATACTGTATTATATTCTACTGTAACTTAGTCTATGCTTTACTCATCTCATATGTATATATACTGTATTCTGTTCTACTGTATTGTAGTCTATGCCACTCTGACAATGCTCATCCTAATATTTATATATCCTTCATTTCATCCCAGATTTGTGTGTATTGGGTATATGTTGTGAAATTGTTAGATATTACTTGTTAGATATTACTGCACTGTTGGAGCTAGAAACACAAGCATTTCGCTACACCCGCAAAACATCTGCTAAACACATGTGTGACCAATACATTTGATTTGATTTGATTTGATATACCTATGTTGAGAAGCTTTAATGAAGATTTTTTTAAATACTGGTCTGTGTCACTCTCCTTGTAATGCAGTCAGCTCTCTCCATCAATAAATTGTCTACTGTAGATCACAATATGTGAGCAGAGTTGGGCAGTTGGAAATCACGCTCATCGGTCCCCACAGCATCCTGTTCCCCGCTCATCGGTCCCCACAGCATCCTGTTCCCCGCTCATCGTTCCCCACAGCATCCTGTTCCCCGCTCATCGTTCCCCACAGCGTCCTGTTCCCCGCTCATCGTTCCCCACAGCGTCCTGTTCCCCGCTCATCGTTCCCCACAGCATCCTGTTCCCCGCTCATCGGTCCCCACAGCATCCTGTTCCCCGCTCATCGGTCCCCACAGCATCCTGTTCCCCGCTCATCGGTCCCCACAGCATCCTGTTCCCCGCTCATCGGTCCCCACAGCATCCTGTTCCCCGCTCATCGTTCCCCACAGCATCCTGTTCCCCGCTCATCGTTCCCCACAGCATCCTGTTCCCCGCTCAGAGCTCACAGGAAAAAAACAACTGCAGCTGAAAGCATGAGAGGTGCTGGTGTTGCCATGACAGTCTCAATTGCAATCAGTTCCTGGAGTTTAGAGTGGTATTTTAAGGGATTGGGGGGATTTTATCTCTTTAGCTGATGTTGTCGGCATCAACATGTGGATTTGCTCTAAAAATATTTGTGATCCATTTTTTCTGTTGGTATTGGTAACCGCATGATACACAAGTCAATAGATTTTAGGCTCGAACAGCCTGAATCAGTCTTGAAGGGTGATGAGGGTGATGGTTTGGAAGTATGTGTGCTTGTGTCTCTATAGGTTACCAGAAAAAGGCTCTTGTGACGGTGAACACAGAACAACCCTGAGTGACTCTGGTAACTTGAAAAAGAGTGAATCAGAGCGAGAGAAAAGACAGAAGAGTTTTGTCTCTTCCTGCCGGAAGGAATGTGAAGATGTGAAGGTACCAAATGCCCCTCTGTTTCAGAGACGACGATTCTAACTCCTTTTGACCTTTTATGTCACATTTTAAAAACATCTCTGAAGTCATTTTTCTTATACCAGTTTTGTTTTCTGTACTGTAATGACAATAAAAAATAAATACAAATTCTGTAATATTTAACAGTTGTGTGTTTACATTTAAGTAATTTAGCAGACGCTCTTACCTAGAAGCGACATACATGAGCAATTGGTGTGAAGTGGCTTGCTCAAGGGCACATTGGGGCAGCAGATCGGCCTAGTAAGAGTGTTGGGCCAGTAACCGTAAGGTCGTTGGTTAGAATACCTGAGCCCACTATGTGAATAATCTGTCAGTCTGCAGGCTGTACGCAGTCTGAAAGGGTATTTTATTTTAGATAGGATTTGAAAAACATGTTGTCATCCATAATATTTGACTTTAACAACAACAAGTAAAAACCAAAATAATGAACTATACTGATTGTCTCTCCGATGTCTGTATTAATGTCACCAGACCAGACGTGCGAGTCACAGCTATGTCTTGTACCTGCATTATTTAACCAATAGAGGGCGGCAATGTCCACATTATGGAGTAGACAACCCATGCAGCCTGATGAAACAAGCTCCGGGGTGAAGGTTCACTAACTGTCGGTAGTACTTAGTAGGTACAGATCTAGGATCAGCTTCCCATCCCCCAATCCTAACCGTACACCTTAGTGCTGGTTTAGTTCACCCTTTTCCTAGAAGCTGAGAGAAAAGTACTAGACAGAAATTGTGCTTTAGTAATCATTCAGAGAGTATCAGTACCATATCAATGATCAGGGGTACGAGGTATTTGAGGAAGCGATGTACAGGGTGGCAGGTAGCTTAGTGGGTAAGAGCATACGGCCAGTAACCAAAAGGTTGCTGGTTTGAATCCCTGAGCTGACTAAGTGAGAAAAAAAAAATGTGCCCTTGAGCAAGGCAATTAACTCTACTAATTGGTCCTGTAAATTGCTGTGAATAAAAGAATCTTGTAAATGACTAGAATGTAAAGGTACATGACTAGAATGTAAAGGTAAAGTAACTAGAATGTAAAGCTAAAGTGACTAGAATGTAAAGGTAAATGAACTAGAATGTAAAGCTAAAGTAACTAGAATGTAAAGGGCAGGGTAAAGTAACTAGAATGTAAAGGCAGGGTAAAGTAACTAGAATGTAAAGCTAAAGTAACTAGAATGTAAAGGTAAAGTAACTAGAATGTAAAGCTAAAGTAACTAGAATGTAAAGCTAAAGTAACTAGAATGTAAAGGGCAGGGTAAAGTAACTAGAATGTAAAGCTAAAGTAACTAGAATGTAAAGCTAAAGTAACTAGAAAGTAAAGGTAAATGACTAGAATGTAAAGGTAAAGTAACTAGAATGTAAAGGCAGGGTAAAGTAACTAGAATGTAAAGCTAAAGTGACTAAAAGGTAAAGTAACTAGAATGTAAAGGGCAGGGTAAAGTAACTAGGCAATTGAATGGATCTAGTGCTTATGTTTGCTGATGATCTGGTGCTTCTGACACCAACCAAGGAGGGCCTACAGCAGCACCTAGATCTCCTGCACAGATCCTGACAGACCTGGGCCCTGACAGTAAATCTCAGTAAGACCAAAATAATGGTGTTCCAAAAAAAAGGTCCAGTTGCCAGGACTACAAATTCCATCTAGACACCGTTGCCCTAGAGCACACAAACAACTGTACATACCTTGGCCAAAACATCAGCGCCACAGGTAACTTCCACAAATCTGTGAATTATCCGAGAGACAAAGCCAGAAGGGCCTGCTATGCCATCAAAAGGAACATGAAATGTGACATACCAATTAGGATCTGGATAAAAATACTTGAATTAGTTATGGAACCCATTGTACTTTATGTTCTGGCCGGGTTTGAATCCTGGCATAGGAAGGCCATCAAAAATTCAAAAATTTCCTTCCCCAACTATAACATTTTTTGCCACGATAGAACTGCCAAAGGGGGTGGAGTTGCACTCTACTACAGAGATAGAACTCTGCAGGCTGTCATACTGTCTCTGCCCAAACAGTTCAAGCTTCTACTTCTTAGGGATGAGATCCCGCTAACGGGATAGTCGAAAAGTTCTGTTACAGACCGTAGAAACATGTCAAACGTGTATAGAATCAATCTTTCGGATGTTTAAACATAAATCTTCAATAATGTTCCAACTGGAGAATTCCTTTGTCTTCAGAAAATCAATGGAACGGGAGCTACCTCTCATGTGAATGCGCATGACCAGCTCGTGGCTGCTGGCAGACCTTTGACTCATACCCTCTCAATCAGCCACCCTTCACAGTAGAAGCATCAAACAAGGTCGTAAAGACTGTTGACATCTAGTGGAAGCCTTAAGAAGTGCAAGATGACCAATATCCCACTGTATCTTCAATAGGGGCTGAGTTGAAAAACTACAAGCCTCAGATTTCCCACTTCCTGGTATGATTTTTTTCTCAGGTTTTTGCTTGCCATATGAGTTATGTTATACTCACAGACATCATTCAAACAGTTTTAGAAACTTATGAGCGTGTTCTATCCAAATATACTAATACTATGAATATATTAGCAACTGGGACTGAGGAGCAGGCAGTTTACTCTGGGCACCTTATTCATCCAAGCTACTCAATACTGCCGCCAGTCATAAGACGTTTTAAAAATGCACCTTTCCTGAAATAAGTCCCGTTTTTTATAGACCCCCCTCAGCCCCCAGATGTGCCCTGGACACCATATGTGAATTAATTGCCCCCCATCTATCTTCAGAGTTTGTACTGTTAGGTGACCTAAACTGGGATATGCTTAACACCCCCGCCTTCCTACAATCTAAAATAGATGCCCTCAATCTCACACAAATTATCATGGAACCTACCAGGTACCAGGTACAATCCCAAATCCGTAAACTCGGGCACCCTCATAGGTATCATCCTGACCAACGCGCTAAATACGTCTAAATACACCTCTATTCAACCAGGATCTCAGCGATCACTGCCTCATTGCCTGCATCCGTAATGGGTCTGTGGTCAAATGACCTCCACTCATCACTGTCAATCGCTCCTTAAAACACTTCAGCGAGCAGGCCTTTCTAATCGACCTGCCACGGGTATCCTGGAAAGATAAAAGTGCTTTCCTCACCATCTTAAATAAGCATGCCCCATTCAAAAATGTAGAGACAGGAACAAATATAGCCCTTGGTTCTCTCCAGACTTGACTGCCCTTAACCATCCTGTGACGTACTGCATTAGCATCGAATAGCCCCTGTGATATGCAACTTTTCAGGGAAGTTTGGAACCAATATACACAGGCAGTCAGGAAAGCTAAGGCAGGCTTTTTCAAACAGAAATGTGCATCCTGTAGCACAAACCCCCAAAAAGTTCTGGGACACTGTAAAGTCCATGGAGAATAAGAGCACCTCCTCCCAGCTGCCCACTGCACTGAGGCTAGGAAACACTGTAAAGTCCATGGAGAATAAGAGCACCTCCTCCCAGCTGTCCACTGCACTGAGGCTAGGAAACACTGTAAAGTCCATGGAGAATAAGAGCACCTCCTCCCAGCTGCCCACTGCACTGAGGCTAGGAAACACTGTAAAGTCCATGGAGAATAAGAGCACCTCCTCCCAGCTGCCCACTGCACTGAGGCTAGGAAACACTGTAAAGTCCATGGAGAATAAGAACACCTCCTCCCAGCTTCCCACTGCACTGAGGCTAGGAAACACTGTAAAGTCCATGGAGAATAAGAGCACCTCCTCCCAGCTACCCACTACACTGAGGATAGGAAACACTGTAAAGTCCATGGAGAATAAGAGCACCTCCTCCCAGCTGCTCACTGCTCTGAGGCTAGGAAACACTGTAAAGTCCATGGAGAATAAGAGCACCTCCTCCCAGCTGCTCACTGCTCTGAGGCTAGGAAACACTGTAAAGTCCATGGAGAATAAGAGCAGCTCCTCCCAGCTGCCCATTGCACTGAGGCTAGGAAACACTGTAAAGTCCATGGAGAATAAGAGCACCTCCTCCCAGCTGTCCACTGCACTGAGGCTAGGAAACACTGTAAAGTCCATGGAGAATAAGAGCACCTCCTCCCAGCTGCTCACTGCACTGAGGCTAGGAAACACTGTAAAGTCCATGGAGAATAAGAGCACCTCCTCCCAGCTGCCCACTGCACTGAGGCTAGGAAACACTGTAAAGTCCATGGAGAATAAGAGCACCTCCTCCCAGCTGCCCACTGCACTGAGGCTAGGAAACACTGTAAAGTCCATGGAGAATAAGAACACCTCCTCCCTGCTGCCCACTGCACTGAGGCTAGGGAACACTGTAAAGTCAAATGAGAATAAGAGCACCTCCTCCCAGCTGCCCACTGCACTGAGGCTAGGAAACACTGTAAAGTCCAATGAGAATAAGAGCACCTCCTCCCAGCTGCCCACTGCACTGAGGCTAGGAAACACTGTAAAGTCCAATGAGAATAAGAGCACCTCCTCCCAGCTGCCCACTGCACTGAGGCTAGGAAACACTGTAAAGTCCATGGAGAATAAGAGCACCTCCTCCAGCTGCCCACTGCTCTGAGGCTAGGAAACACTGTAAAGTCCATGGAGAATAAGAGCACCTCCTCCCAGCTGCCCACTGCACTGAGGCTAGGAAACACTGTAAAGTCCATGGAGAATAAGAGCACCTCCTCCCAGCTGCCCACTGCTCTGAGGCTAGGAAACACTGTAAAGTCCATGGAGAATAAGAGCACCTCCTCCCAGCTGCCCACTGCTCTGAGGCTAGGAAACACTGTAAAGTCCAATGAGAATAAGAGCACCTCCTCCCAGCTGCCCACTGCACTGAGGCTAGGAAACACTGTAAAGTCCAATGAGAATAAGAGCACCTCCTCCCAGCTGCACTGAGGCTAGGAAACACTGTCACCACCAATAAATCTACGATAATCGAGAATTTCAACAAGCATTTTTCTACGGCTGCCCATGCTTTCCACATGGCTACGCCTAACCCTGTCAACAGCCCTGCACCCCCCACAGCAACTTGCTCAAGCCTCCCCATTTCTCCTTCACTCAAATCCAGAAGGCTGATTTTCTGAAAGAGCTACAAAATATGGACCCATACAAATGAGCTGAGCTAGACAATCTGGACCCCCTCTTTCTAAAATTGTCCGGCGCAATTGTTCAACCTCTCTTTCGTATCGTCTGAGATCCCCAAAGATTGGAAACCTGCCGCGGTCATCCCCCTCTTCAAAGGGGGTGAGACTCTAGACCCAAACTGCTACAGACCTATATCTATCCTACCCTGTCTTTCTAAGGTCTTCGAAAGCCAAGTTAACAAACAGATCACCGACCATTTCGAATCCCACCGTACCTTCTCGGCTATGCAATCTGGTTTCGGAGCTGATCATGGGTGCACCTCAGCCACGCTCAAGGTTCTAAACGACATCATAACCACCATGCTCTTTGGCCCTAAACAGAGAGTACACTCTGGCAGAATACCTGACCACTGTGACTGACCCTAAACAGAGAGTACACTCTGGCAGAATACCTGACCACTGTGACTGACCCTAAACAGAGAGTACACTCTGGCAGAATACCTGACCACTGTGACTGACCCTAAACAGAGATTACACACTGGCAGAATACCTGACCACTGTGACTGGCCCTAAACAGAGATTACACACTGGCAGAATACCTGACCACTGTGACTGGCCCTAAACAGAGATTACACACTGGCAGAATACCTGACCACTGTGACTGGCCCTAAGCAGAGAGAACACTCTGGCAGAATACCTGACCACTGTGACTGACCCTAAACAGAGATTACACACTGGCAGAATACCTGACCACTGTGACTGGCCCTAAGCAGAGAGAACACTCTGGCAGAATACCTGACCACTGTGACTGGCCCTAAGCAGAGAATACACTGGCAGAATACCTGACCACTGTGACTGGCCCTAAGCAGAGAGAACACACTGGCAGAATACCTGACCACTGTGACTGACCCTAAACAGAGAATACACACTGGCAGAATACCTGACCACTGTGACTGGCCCTAAGCAGAGAGAACACACTGGCAGAATACCTGACCACTGTGACTGGCCCAAAATGAAGGTAATCTTTGACTATGTACAGACTCAGTGAGCATAGCCTTGCTATTGAGAAAGGCCGCCGCAGGCTATGTGCACACTGCCCACAAAATGAGGTGGAAACTGAGCTGCACTTCCTAACTTTCTGCCAAATGTATATTAGAGACATATATTTTCTCAAATTACACAGATGCACAAAGAAGTTGAAAAAAAACAAATCCAATCATGATAAACTCCCATATCTACTGGGTGAAATTCCACAGTGTTTCATCACAGCAGCAAGATTTGTGACCTGTTGCCACAAGAAAAGGGCAACCAGTGAAGAACAAACACCATTGTAAATACAACCCATATTTATGTTTATTTATTTTCCCTTTTGTACTTTAATTATTTGCACATCGTTACAACACTGTATATAGACATAATATGACATCTGTAATGTGTCTATTCCTTTGAAACTTGAGTGTAATGTTTACTGTTATCTTTTTTATTGTTTATTTCACTTTTGTTTATTATCTATGTCACTTGCTTTGACAATGTTAACACATGTTTCCCACGCCAATGGAGTCCTTTGAACCGAATTGAATTGCTGCTGCTGGATCTCAATTCAATGGGGAAACATGCTTACATTGCCAAATGAAGAGAAATTAACAGGAAACATTGCACTCACAAATGTCTGAAAAGAATAGAGACATTTCAAATGTTATATTAGTTGCTATGTACAGTGTTGTAACAATCTGCAAGAAGTTGAAGTATGAAAGGGGAAATTAAATAAGCAGATCAATTCTCGCTTGTATTTACAATGTTGCTTGTTCTCCACTGGTTTCCTTAACGCACGGCAACGCACGGCAACGCACGGCAACGCACGGCAACGCACGGCAACGCATGGCAACGCACAGCAACGCATGGCAACGCATGGCAACGCACGGCAACGCATGGCAACGCACCACACTGTGAATGCACACTGTAGAATTTCACCCAACAGATATGGGAGATCTTTCTCTCGTGGGGTCACATATTCTGCCTCTCGTGGGGTCACATATTCTGCCTCTCGTGGGGTCACATATTCTGCCTCACTGCCTCTCGTGGGGTCACATATTCTGCCCTCGTGGGGTCACAGCCTATGGGGTCACATCTTTGCTCTCGTGGGGTCACATATTCTGCCTCTCACAGCCTCTCGTGGGGGTCACATATTCTGCCTCTCGTGGGGTCACATATTCTGCCTCTCACATATTCTGCCTCTCGGGGTCACATATTCTGCCTCTCGTGGGGTCACATATTCTGCCTCTCGTGGGGTCACATATTCTGCCTCTCGTGGGGTCACATATTCTGCCTCTCTGCCTCTCGTGGGGTCACATATTCTGCCTCTCGTGGGGTCACATATTCTGCCTCTCGTGGGGTCACATATTCTGCCTCTCGTGGGGTCACATATTCTGCCTCTCGTGGGGTCACATATTCTGCCTCTCGTGGGGTCACATATTCTGCCTCTCGTGGGGTCACATATTCTGCCTCTCGTGGGGTCACATATTCTGCCTCTCGTGGGGTCACATATTCTGCCTCTCGTGGGGTCACATATTCTGCCTCTCGTGGGGTCACATATTCTGCCTCTCGCCTCTCGGGGTCACATATTCTGCCTCTCGTGGGGTCACATATTCTGCCTCTCGTGGGGTCACATCTGCGTGACCTGTCTCGTGGGGTCAGCCTCTCGTGGGTCACATATTCTGCCTCTCGTGGGGTCACATATTCTGCCTCTCGTGGGGTCACATATTCTGTCTGGGGGTCACATGCCTCTGGGGTCACATATTCTGTCTCTCGTGGGGTCACATATTCTGCCTCTCGTATTCTGCCTCTCGTGGGGTCACATATT